>NC_054372.1:137672952-137972952 GCF_017654675.1 Xenopus laevis
CACACTTCCATCTCTAAAAATGGAGCTGGTCTTGATTCAGTATAAAATAACAGCAAAAGGAATGTGGGGTGCATTGAGAATGAGCTCTTGTTATTCACCACTTCTGTCAAATCATCCTATAATGTAAAATAAAATGGGCAATCATTTAAGAGCTTTGACGTTGGAAAATAAAAGTTGCAGATAAATCTTAGGGGCAAATTCACTAAAGTGTGAAGCGGCTAACGCTAGCGGCAGAGTGTGGCAAAATTCACTAAAATCCGAAGTTGTGCCAGGCGACTGCTTCGCCAGGTGTAGTTTCGACAGAGTTACTCAAATTCACTAAAATTCGAAGTTGCGCTCAGGGAGGCGAACGGTAGCGAAGTTGCGCTAGCGATGCCTAATTTACATATGGCGCCAAGTTAAAGTACAATGGACGTTTATGTAGCAGCAAATACATTACACTACACAAGCCTGGGAAACCTTCATGGAATTAAATAGAGTTGTTATTTTGTCCTATACATGTGCCCACTGTATAGTTTATGTGCCATATGTTAGGAAATGTAGGGGAGAAGGAGGGTACCCCCAAAAAAATTTACGATCTTTTTCAGCCTATCACCCTTAAAAAAGTAAAAGACCCCACCGTTTTTTTTGGGACTAAAAAAATGTCAACTTTTTTTGAAGCAATCCCTATCTACTCTATTGCACTTCGCCTGGTCTCAGGTGGCGAAGGCAAGTCTGGCGCAAGAGGTAACGTTCAGTAAAATGCGCAAGTTAATGAATTAGTGTAGTTACGTCCCATTTGCTATAGCAGAACTTCGCCTGGTGTAAGGGTGCGAAGTAGTGCTAGAGTAGGTCCACTTCGCTAGGGAATTTACGACAGCCCCTTTACTAAATCGGCGAAGTAACAAAATGACGTCACGCTGGCGAATTTGCGCTAGCGTTAGCCACTTCGCGCTTTAGTGAACTTGCCCCCTAGTCTCTGTGTGCATAATGAAATATTAGAATTCATAATGAATTAACTGAAAGTGAGTCTAACGCTGGTCAGTCCATGGATGACTTTGACCTAGTTGGCATAATGCTGCCAACTGCAAACTTCAATTTAGATTTGGTGGGGTTTATTTTAAGGCGTCGGCAGATATTGTTTTTATCTTTGGTTAAAAATCAGCAGGGACTGAGCACCTGATTAAAAATAAGTAGACTGAATGGTGCAAAATATAGGACAATGCTGCAAGAAAAACTGTTTCATTCTGCTACAGAATTTAATCTTGGATGTGAGCTCATCTAGCAGGACATGTAAGCCAAACACTAGGGGGCACATTTACTAAGGGTCAAATATCGAGGATTAATAAACCCTCGAATTCAACCGTCAAAGTAAAATCCTTCGAATTTGAATATCGAATTTGAAGGATTTACCGCAAATCCTACAATCGAACGATCGAAGGAAAAATCGTTTAATCGAATGATAAAATCCTTCGAATCGAACGATTCGAAGGATTTTAATCCATCGATCGAAGGATTGTCCTTCGATCAAAAAAACCTTAGAAAAGTAATGGGGAAGGTACCCACACGCTAACATTGTACCTCGGTAGGTTTAAACAACCGAAGTAGGTAGTCAAAGTTTTTTTTTAAAGAGACAGTACTTTGACTATTGAATGGTTGAATAGCCGAACGATTTTTAGTTCGAATCGTTCGAATCGAAGACGAAGTTGAAGGTCGTAGTAGCCTATTCAATGGTCAAAGTACCCAAAACAAATTTCGAAATTCGAAGTTTTTTTACTTTAAAATTTTGATATATTTGCCCCACATTTTTCTTTGCAAAATGTAGGAGGTTATTTATTTTTATATATATTTTATATATTATTTTTTTCTGGTTGGACTTTTAAAGGGGAAAAAACACAATTTTCTGTAGCAAAAGGTTCAAGGTTTATTAAACTCCGATGGTGTCCAAATACTCCGAATAAAAAAGTACTCCAACTCCGAGTTCATGTAGAAGTCAAAGGCAGATGTCCTGATGACATTTTGAAAATATCCTGATCTGTGCTCGGTTTCATTCAATATTCCAAAAGTTTTGTGAGTTTGGTTGTGACATCAGAAAAAGTCGCAGGTTTTGGCCGTCAAATCAGAAAAAGTTGCAGTTTTTAGCAATAAACCGAAAAAAACATACAAATCAGATTTTTTAATCCAGGGTTTTATTGAATCTTTTCACGTACAAGAAATTTTCATGAAAATTTATTGATAAATAGGGAGAAAAACTCAGATTTAATTGGAGTGGTTTTCAGAAAATAGTGAGAAAATTTGGGTTTTTGGCCCAATTGCACACCCTGCTCCCCCGGTAGTTATGCCACTGTGCAGACAATACATTACTATGGGATGGTTTTAAAAAGTCAATCAAATTCAGTATTTGTAAATTGTAAATACTTTTCATATGATAAATGCATTCATCTATCTGTATTTTAACCTGTGTAACATAATTCTGTTATTCCACTATTAATTGGTGATCTTGAACTTCCCATTGTCTTACCTTTTTTTTCTAATTATTGTACATTTGAAAATGAATGTATCGAATTATTGAAGGAAACCCAGCACAAACAGCGAGAATCCTGAAGGTTAAAATATGTTCCAATTGTTAAAGGGGCTATCTGCCATTGATTTCTACATGACTTCTATAGGTTTTAGCTTGAGTATTTTGGGATTTGAATTTTTAGCAGCTTCCACAAAAAAGAAAAAAAATTGTAATCACTATTGGGAAGGATACATTTTGCTTATAAGATACCTGCAGGAAGACTTGTATTTTTTATATATTAAAAAAATAAAGTTTTTTCCCCCAATAAAAAATTTTAAGTTTTTTTCCCCTTTAAAAACCCGACCTGAAAAATGTGAGGTTAAATAAATAGGTCTCTTGGGGGCAGATTTATCAAAGGTCGAATTTCGAAGTAAAAAATATTTCGAAATCCGTCCATTGAATTAAAATACTTGGATATCGAAGTTGAAGGATTTTTCACAAATTTGGCTATTGAACAATCAAAGTAAAATCGTTTGATAGAACGATTAAATCATTTGTATCGAACGATTTTAGCGTACGATCGAACGATTTTACTTCAATGCATAAAGACTTAGAAAAATGCAGTAGAAGGTCCCCATTGGCTAACATAGCACTTTGGCAGGTTTAATTTGGCGAACTATTAAAGTCGACGTTTTTTTTAAAGAGACAGTGCTTCGATTATCGAATATTCAAACTATTTTACTTCAAATTGAATTTGAAGTAAATTCGAAGTCGTAGTATCCTATTCGATGGTCGAAGTAACCAAAAAATTACTTTGAATTTCAAATTTTTTACTTTGAAAATTCTCTCAAATTCAGTTCGACCCTTGATAAATCTGCCCCTTCCACTCCCCAACCCTAATTAGTGTTTAGATTTACATTGGTTCTTTTTGACCATATATTATAATCAACAATTGGCCTTTGCTTTGTTTGTATACTGTTATCTATATTTACCTATACACCTATATAAAGCAACTTTCAGGCTCCAAGTCTGTGGTTATCAGTATTTTCTTCTCACTCTGTGCATTATGGCTGCATTTGAAAACATGATGAGGCCGTGTAGGTCAATCTTATTTTTAAGAACTAATCTCATACCGCAATAGAGCTCAGCTACTGATAAATTACATAATGTCCAGTAAGAATGGTAGCGATTCCAGCACAATTCAATTTTAATTTATAACAGATCTACCCATAAAACAAAACTCTTCTTCCCTCACAAGTGTAATCTAGCAGTCACGCCTGAAGAACAGATCAAATAGCCTTTAAACTTCTCATCAATCACTCAAAATCACATATACTGTTATTTAAACAAATGTAAACTTCCAGATACTACTAAAATAAGAACTGGGCTTATGTTGATTGCTTATTATTATTTATACAGTATTATCAAATGGAACATGGAAATGTCCAAAAAAAATTCTTGTCTTTTTTGTGCTCTATATTGAGCCTTATAAAATGGTGTGTTTTTTTAATTCCAGAAATTGCTAAAGATAGGTGCTTCGAAAAAAGTCTTCCTGCAGGTATCTTATAAGCAAAATGTATCCTTCCCAATAGTGATTACAAATTGTATTATTTTTTGTGGTAGTAGCCTCACTCACTGCTTCCATTAACTCAGCCTATTTATCCTCAGGTAGGCGGCATTGCAATTTTTTGGAATCTATTTCTATCCCTAGAATTTTTAAGACAGTCATAGGCCCTTACATCCTATCCTTGGCTAATGGTATCTCAAAATTTCTGGCCATTTCCTCCATTTTTAGCATCCAAACTGTACATATATTTGAGCCCCTTGGACCTATAAATATAAAATCATCAACGTATTGAATTAAAGATGTTATCCCAGAGTCTTGTTTTATCACCCATTTTAGGAATGAACTAAAGCACTCAAAATAAGCACAGGAAATGGAGCATCCCATGGAAAAGGCATCTGTCCACATAATATTTTTGTTTAAATGGGCAAGCTAGTAAGTGTATGCTATCTGGGTGGACCAGTAATAACTTAAATGCTGACTCAATATCCATTTTCCCCATGTGTGCACCATTTCCCTCTAAGTCTAAATCTTTGTTAATGTTATCATTTACAAAGCCTCCTTTTTTGGGACAATGCCTAAAGGAGATATGCTTTCGTTTTTAAAAAGGAGGCTTTGTGAATGGACCATCCATTCTCTCAATTATTAAGTAGAGAGTAAAGAATGACCCAAAAAGATTTGCACCACCCCATTCATTACATCATGAATCCCATGAACCAGGAAAGTAAAACTTAACCTTTATTGGTATGTACTAAAAATAGACCAAGGGTGAAAAATCAAAAAGTGATTTAAAATTACAATAAGGGGGAACTCATATTTTGCTGAGTTAAATAGTTTGCCCCAAATGCTTGATAATTGATCGTATACCAGCTTAGTAGGATCATATCAGAAGCATAACCATGGGGTTAATCTAGATGCAGTTCCTAGAATTGTAGCGAAATGGCAATAGTGCTGGCACTCAATTCCCCAAAGGGTTAAACTGCTTATGAGTGCCAAACGATATAAAATCTATATATACACGTAGTAGGTCGATTGAGGATAAGCCGTAGGTATCCCTCGTGTTAACCCACAGCTATTGCCGAAAATACCCTAATATGACAGGTAATCATGAGTTTCAAAGGCCTGTCAGTAGCGATTCTATTCACGGCATAGCATAGCGCCTCAGGCGCATCTTTCTAACTTTTAAACTCGCAATAGGCAGGGAGCTCATTTGCTGTAATTTTGAATATACTTCACCGCCGACCACACAGTCCCACGGGGGGTGTGTCAAGGGTGGGATGGGCGTTTGGCAACATAGTAGCTAATAACGAAAATATGCTATGCCGTGAATAGAATCGCTACTGACAGGCCTTTGAAACTCATGATTACCTGTCATATTAGGGTATTTTCGGCAATAGCTGTGGGTTAACACGAGGGATACCTACGGCTTATCCTCAATCGACCTACTACGTGTATATATAGATTTTATATCGTTTGGCACTCATAAGCAGTTTAACCCTTTGGGGAATTGAGTGCCAGCACTATTGCCATTTCGCTACAATTCTAGGAACTGCATCTAGATTAACCCCATGGTTATGCTTCTGATATGATCCTACTAAGCTGGTATACGATCAATTATCAAGCATTTGGGGCAAACTATTTAACTCAGCAAAATATGAGTTCCCCCTTATTGTAATTTTAGATCACTTTTTGATTTTTCACCCTTGGTCTATTTTTAGTACATACCAATAAAGGTTAAGTTTTACTTTCCTGGTTCATGGGATTCATGATGTAATGAATGGGGTGGTGCAAATCTTTTTGGGTCATTCTTTACTCTCTACTTAATATTTGCCTTTAATCCTTGACCCTGCACACCATTTATGTGTTCTTGATCGGTGGAAGGTGCTTTATACTCCTCTCTTTTGATATTACCATTCTCTCAATTATTAACTCCTTTTCCAACTTCTCCTCTGTTACATCAATAAATTCATAAGCAGATTTTAAGTTATTTGTAGCTAGTTAATAAATCCCAAATTTCAAACCTTTCTCCAGTGTAACTGCATCCTTCTTAATAACCATGGATAATACCTTAACCATGGCACCATCCCTACTACTTCCACTGGAGTCATCCCCTTTTGAACTACAATCCCCAAACTTTCCTGTTTTGTTTTTCTTAAAGCATCTACACATTTGAGGACTTCCGTTACAGTGAGCACTCATGTTTATATTTGCATGCTGATCCCCACTTACAATGTCCTTTGTTGAATGCCCAACAAAAACCTTTTTTGTTACCAACCAACCTTCTCTTGGCTTCTTGCCCATTGGTCTCAGCCCAAAAGGGGTCAGATGAAAAACCTAAAAGGGCCCAGGTCTGTTTGTATTCATTAATCTCATCCAAAGACTAATGTCTTTATGATCCCATTCTAATGTTGGACGAACAGCCAGCCTTAAATTGCCTGAATTGCTCATTGTTTTCTCGCTTCTTTGCCTTTTTACCATTTATCTAAATTAAATCTCTTCAGAGGCTTTTTACTTGTGGTATTTATTTCAAATAAGATATCCATTGATGTGTAGTTGCAGAGAAACAACTTAGGCTCTGAACTACATTTAAAAACTCTACAGCTTCAACACAGACAAAAGCAACATCATCAACAAAGTGTAAAGTCACTTATACAAGCCGACACACAACTGATTTTACCTTTTATAACATAACCATTGTCATAACCTTGCCCTTGCATATTTTTAATATCAATGCCAAGTTCTTCCAGTCATTGAATGAGGACGTTTGTGATGCCAGCTCCTGTGGTATCATTGACTTTGATACATCTCAAAAAGTGTTCTTTATATCAACCACAGCATCAGCATTTCCAGTACTTTTTCACTGTTACCACTTGTTCTCATGGCTCATATCAGGGGTTCAGTCTAGAATGACTAAGTAGCATTTTGCTGCATATAAACCTGCTGAGATATTTGAAGAGCTAGTAACTGCATTAGCTCCTAAGATGATGACTGTGAGTTTCATTAGTGGTGACTCTATTTTTATATGGTTTTCCAAAATATGATCAAATTTACTTATTGCCTCTACAAATTTAAGAAAGTTGCAAAAAGATTATTTGACTTCCCACATCATTCTTGCTCTCCTAATACATAAACCACTATTAGTCTGTGGTCTAATAGTTTGTGAGTTGACACCAATAGTGCTGCTGGTGAAAGCTCTGTTTGATTGCATCTTTTGGATAATGAAAACACTTCAATTGCTGTGCCCATGCAGTACAAGAAAGACCCATAATCGTATGCTCATATCCATTCACAAACCAGGGTCTCTTAGTAGTGGCAGACTTAATACTATACTAGCAGCATTCTGTGTCGGAGTCTCTTCCAAAATGCCCTGTCTTGTTTCTTCTGTTTTCTCCTCCAATTCGATTTCCCATGGTGATGCAGTACCTATTGCCACAACATTTTCACATTGGCTTTGATCTTTAAGGACATCATGTAAACCAGCAAAAGACTTAACATGGTCAGGCACTAGTTATAATTTGGCTGGTAGAATAGAATTAGTGTCAAGCTGAAAGACTATACATTCTTTGGTGGGCCCCACAAAAATATCACTTGTATATTCTGTTTTGAGATCCACACCTACTTTTGATTATGACAAAATATGCAATGAAATATCACCAACATGGTAGCATTTTGATTTTGTCCTTCAGTAACTTTATGTAAAATGGCTTAGGATGGGAAAGCAGGAAAAGACATCTCTGTTAGAATTTGACTGGTAGGCATTGCTGTACTTTCTGCAACTTCAGGCTGATTGATTGCACTTTAACTGCAGAAGATTCTCCTTCAGTATCTAATGAGATGAAAGAAAGGCTCCTTTCTGTTAAGAAACAGCTGCTGCCTTGGTTTCCTGGTTTTCTTATTTGTGGCCCAGAAAGTATTTTCCCTCCAGAAATCCTTTTGTTTCTTGGTTTTAAATTGTCTGGACTGTTAAAAGTACTATGTATTATGTACACCAAATTACATCACACCTGTTCTATAAAGATAAGAACAGTGTTTGCATATATTGATTATCTTAGCAGTAGCGATGAGCGTAATTTTTCATAATTTTTTATTGTGCATTAAATGAATTATCGCACATTGAAAAAAAATTGTTGCAATTGTTGTTACCAACATCACCCTATATCCCTATGTTGGTTAAGCCAACATGAACTGCTTTATTCCCTGAGGTTCATGGACAGTATGTAACTTTCCTCTTATATTCTCTAAAGCCATTAGTTCCTAATTATAAGTACTCCTGTATTGTAAAAATCAGCCCCTCTTTTCTTTTACTCAATGTCAAATCACTGATCCATGACTTAAAGTTTCTTAATCGTTAACTTTGAAATGCCTTACCTCATTACAGGGCTTATTTACTAAAAAACTTATTGTCCACAGTGTAATATGTTTTCCTTATTATTCTTATATTCTTGTAATCACCAGCTAAGTTGCAGGTCTGCACCAGAACATGTGCCCAATTTATCAAAACGTCTTTAAGTTCCCATGTTCATGAATTGGGCACATCCTTTCTGGAGAGAGGAGATTGCATAGCCTCAGCCGTGTGGTATTGTTACTTGTTCTACCTCTATTCTGTCTGTAGTTCCAGGGATTCCTAGCATTTCTTGCACATGAATTCTGTTCATCAGAGCAGACTGACAGAGCAATAGTGCTGAATGGTGAATGTTGCCAACAAGTAGCCACAAGTTGCTAGAAGTATGTGTTGGCCTAAGTACTTTTTGTAAATAGTGTCAATGCATGTTTAATTCTGCCCCCCAAACTAGCATGTTGGACGTTTTCTTGCATTTGCAAATAAGCCCTTAAATCTTTTTACTTTATTTCTCTAAAAAGATATTGGGAGCAGACTAAATATTAAGTCATTATTAGCCTGCAGGTTAGCAACAAATTGAATAATTGAAAAAAGCGAAACAGCTACATTCAGTAATAGAGGGTGAAACAGCCACCCATCCTGTTACAATCAAGCAAGCCAACCAACCAGTTCAGGCTATGGTTGCAAAAATGTCATAAAATATAACTTTTAATTTAAATTTAGTAAAAAAGAGTTTAACTGGCAACACCAACAAATAGACTCACAGCGTGCGAGACTCTACGCCGTGCGGGACAATGTCCCTAAAATCACACACAATTAAAAACAATTGCGCAGGCTGAAACAGTGGTGGATATGCTATGAGCTTAGTAACAGATTTAATATCCACTGTAATTGCCAGCTCTATAAGGGATGCAAAGTTACATTTCCATCAGTGCCCTCCCTTCCACCCTTCCCCCAGCACCCCTTCTACCTACTGTAGCTACGTTGGGAAGAGTGGGACCTATCCACACCACCTTCCACCTACGCCGCCCTACGCATTTTGCTGCCAAGCAGCTTCATCATATATTTCTCTATATGTTCCTTGTATGCATTGCACCTATTCTACTTGTTGGTAGGGTTCATTGCCCAGGGGGTTCAGGTGACCCTTGTATGGTAGGGTCTTTCAAACTTGGCCCCTCCAGACTGAGTCAGTGATATCTGTTAGAAATGTTTGAAAATTTGGTCGAACCAGGACCACATCAACACGCTAATAGGACTCCATAGGTCTCTGCTTGATCTAATTGTTAGCTGGGCCAACAAATGTATCACTCCATTTTGACCTAGTCAAAGTGTGTGGCCAAATCAGATCCAATTTTTTGGTATCCTGTCTTACGCGTACAACGGCAATTACCATTTTGAGATTAAGCTTTATACAGAGCAGCACAGAAGTACAAATTCCTGTGCATTTATTCTTCAGAACCGCAATGGTACTAGGTTTGCCATATCCACTCAGCAATCCTCGATCAACCAACCTTTACTATTTTCTTTAGTATTCATCTTAAAGAAACAAAAGTTTAAATAAATAAATATAAATTAATCAAATAACAACAATGGGCATCATTTAAAAATAGCTGTAAAAATTTACAGTGATCTGCAATACACAGTTAAATCAGCTATAGTTATCTTGGGGAACTCACACATGTGCCATAAAAAGATTTCTTTACGACTTCACAGATATCACTTGTTCTGTGAATCAGATTGGAAATAGAATTCTAAAGGCATCCTGTTGTTTAATTGATTCTTTTTTTATATAATTTTATGCTGACATAGAATTAGAAACAGTGTGATTTCTTAATTACAGCCCAGTTTATTGCAAATCCTGTGATTTGAATGCTGTACACATCAGAAGAGGCATCTAAGAATGTCCTAAATTATCGAGAAGCCATTTCATGCTTTTCTGAAAAATCAAATTAGAGCGGAGCTGTTGTTATATTTTATTACTAATCATTTAATGCCTCCTTTCGAAATTATTCAAATGCTTCAGTTCCATAATATTTCTAATCCCAAAGGCATGAAAAAAACAATATTATACTGTTTGTGTTTGTTCTGTTCATAAACTTCAGGGGCAAGTTTCTTTAGAAAACATTACTATACATATACGTACAGATGTGGAATTGGTTTTAGTATGAAAGATGCTTGGGACCTGGAATCTTTTCACATTTCTGATGCTTTGCCTTTTAGAATTCATGAATGACCCATGTGGTTCACAAGCGAGCTTAATTAATGTTGCCATGGTTAATTTAAAAATCGAATGTAGATGCAAAGGCAAGTAATTGATTTTCTTTATTTCTGTGTATGAATTAGCAGACTGCCATTTAATATATTGTTTACAGTCAGTTAGTACTCAAGCTTTTTGATATACTTACTACAATATTTGGTGGGGCCTGGTTATGTACTTTTATGTTTCTGGACCATATGTTTTGCCTAAATGTCTTTATCATTTTGGTCCACATCACATCTTCTAGAAGGCTATTCCATATACTGTTTCTAGCATTTCTATAATGGAGTAATTACTCATACTGTCTTACCATTGTCCAAATGTTATTCCTATTTATTATGCTGATTTATTTTAAAGTCTCTACCACATAATTGCTCATCTTCTAATCAATATTCAGCTATAAAAAGCAATTATTATTCCATTAATTTACATAATATTAATCTAAAATTCATGATTCTACATTTAATTTTTTGGCAACAATATTGTTTTGGCATTCTCTGTTCAGCTTGAACTACTTGTTTCAGCACTTTCAGGTTGGAAAGTTCAGTTAAAGGAACATTAACATCTTCAATATATATTAATATCAATGGTTTGAAGCTTTTGATTGACCTACTTTTAATAGTAAAAGATTTAGCAACACTAATTATCTAAGAAATGTTCAGCACTTGACAGTATTACAGCTAATAGTTACTACCTATAATGCCTTAACCCTGTCGCACCTTCATATGTTAAACTGAGGGGAATAAGTTATCAAAATAACTTTCTCTCCCTATCTGCTTTTAGTAGAACTTTTATTTTATATTTTTTATTTATTATTATATTTGTTATACTTTTTTTTTTTATCTTAAACCCACCAACAATGGGCTTGCAGGATTGGAGTGGAAACTGGTATCCGAAAACTCATTATCCAGAAAGCTTTGAATTACGGAAAAGACCATCCCCCATAGACGCCATTTCATATATATATATATATATATATATATATATATATATATATATTATATATATATATATATATATATATATATATATATATATATATATATATATATATATATATATATATATATATATATATATCCAAGTCCAAAAGGTGCACTCCGTAAACTCAGAAGATTCCCAGGTGCCCGCAAAAATGTGTATGCAGAAGATAGCGGCACTCACCGAATTGTTTTTAGTGCAAGCAAAATTATTTAATTGAACTCGACATTTCAATCCCACATAGGGATCTTCATCAGGATAGGATAGACAAACAAACAGACATCCCATAATCCCACAGGATATGAACCATCAGCCGTTATTCGGTGCCAAAAATGGTTGCTAGGCAATTCACAATTCCTAAGAGTGATTAGGAACAATTCTAATCGGGAGATGGCTGAACTACAACTCACCACTTTAGCAAAACAGTTCGCCGCCAGAGGGTATTCGGAGGCTCTTATTGGAGAACAGTTGGAGAGGGCCCGCCTCCTTAAACAGGAAGACTTATTACAGAAGCAATCAAAGCCATCTAAAGAAAGTGTTGATCCTATCTTTATCACTGAATGGACTGATGCCAGCCAACAGGTGAAGCGGGCTTTGAAGGACCGTTGGGAAATAGTGAATTCTGATGCCAATTTACCTTTCTACGGCAAAAAGAGCCCTATGATAGCTTACAAAAGAGGACGCAATCTAAGTGACATGCTAGTAGTCAAAAACTTGACCAAAGATCGGATGACAGGAACTACGTGGTTGAATCGACCGTTAAAACCTGGATGCTATAAGTGTGCCAATTGCCTGACGTGTGGAGGGATGTTACAGGGTACTAATTTTGCACACCCCAGGACAGGGGTGAAATACAAAATACAACACAGAGTGACGTGCACCTCAGATCATGTTGTATATATGATTTGGTGTCCTTGTGGACTTCATTACATAGGTAAAGCCTCAACCACATATCGAGAACGCATGAATAATCACCGGAGCGCCATCAGGAGTGCATTAACTTCAGGGAAAGCGGAACAACCAGTCCCTAGGCATTGGCTGAACATGAAACACACGCTTCCACAACTCAGGCACATGATAATCGATCATGTGCCCTCCTCCAAGAGAGGAGGCAACAGGGACCTCTTATTACTGAGGAGGGAAAGCATGTGGATTTACACCCTAGAGACACTAACCCCTAAGGGGTTAAATGAGACTTTACCCATGTCTCCGTTCTATTAAAATACACGGGCCATCTGGGGGCCTTCTGGGCTCACTAATGGATCTGATACTGACAATGATATTGCCCCCTTTAAAATAGTCAATACGTTTCTGTTTCTGTTTGGTTTTATGAGATTGTATAAGCATATTGATACAATGTAAATGGCTATTTTCCTGTTTAGAAACTCTTGCATTTCCCAAACCAATGAGAAGACAATGGACACTGTAATAACAGTGGGCTGATAACACAAAACTGGTTTTATTTTTATTTTTAGAGGGACGGATGGCAGCGATGATACAATCACTGACTTAGTCAGTGTTGGGTTCCAGCTGCCCATGAGGGGTGGTTGAGCGGCAATTTCTGCAGGCCTGTGACAGGGAAGACGGATCCAGATGCCAGACACCCCACATAGAAAATAGAGGTAGGTCTTTGGATAAAGCGCTGACAACCCCTCCCCCCTCTCCACTCCGTGGTCGTTGCTAGGGTCTAAGCTGGGGGTTTGGGCAAAGCATCCTACTGTGCTGCTATTCTAATATGGCTTACGGTGACACTGAGGTTGCGCAAATTGGTGTGGACAGAGTGAGCGTTTTAATATGCTCTGTGTCTGACACCGCAGCGCTGAGGACTTGGTATAAGCAGCGATAGCAGTTACAGTACACAGAGGATTGGTGCGCAAGCATGTGCGGTAACAGCACCCCCTTCGCTACGACCAGTGGGCGTGACGCAACGGAGAGGGACGTGGAAGCCGGTACACACCGGAGGTGAGCGTGCGCTATCCTAGTCCTGAACATGGAGGTCGGATGTGGGGTTCACGGCTTCGTTTGTGGGTTTACGCCTCCTGCCACTACAGGCTACAGTGTATGTTTTCTGCCAGACAGCTGCTCGCGCCCCTCGTGGTAAGTTGCGGTCCGTTCTTATTCTTTCTTCTTTTTTAAATTCAGCACTTTAGGGGATGTATTGGCACTTCACGATTTGGACATTTAATTAAATCTGCACTGAGCAAGGATGAATAATATGGGCACATTTATCATTCTCCTACATAGACTATGGCCATATGATACACATGTCCTTTAGATCTAGCGGCCTTCTGATGTAAGGCTTTTATACACTCCTCATAGTGACGCACATTTGACCCCATGACGTCATAGGTCGTGCCTTTGGCGCCATTTTGTGTTTAAATACTGATGGTTATTTGCACTGTACACACCACCTGAAGAAGGCTCGAGTACAGGAGCCGAAACGTTGCAATAAATTTTTTATTTTTTTGCACTTTATAAGTCCTTAGTGTGCGGTTTTTTCTTTGCTCTATATATATATATATATATATATATATATATATCGGAAGGTAGGCGAGCACACGCAGGTCTTAGTGAAAAAATAAATGGTGTTTATTAAACAGAAAAACTGACGTTTCGGCTAGCACTCTAGCCTTTCTCAAAGAAAGGCTAGAGTGCTAGCCGAAACGTCAGTTTTTCTGTTTAATAAACACCATTTATTTTTTCACTAAGACCTGCGTGTGCTCGCCTACCTTCCGATATCCATTATTACTTTGCTGTTAGCACCCAGGCAACAAGACCATATAAACGAGCAGTGCTGGCTTCTTCCGCTCTTTATATATATATATATATATATCCAAGTCCAAAAGGTGCACTCCATAAACTCAGAAGATTCCCAGGTGCCCGCAAAAATGTGTATGCAGAAGATAGCGGCACTCACAGAATTGTTTTTAGTGCAAGCAAAATTATTTAATTGAACTCGACATTTCAATCCCACATAGGGATCTTCATCAGGATAGGATAGACAAACAAACAGACATCCCATAATCCCACAGGATATGAACCATCAGCCGTTATTCGGTGTAACTGTAGGATTGGTAATGTCAAGCAAAATTTATGTTATGCAGGGATATAGAAAGGGGCAACAAGACGGACCTGACATAATCTGCATAGTGTGGCAATACAGGTAGTCAAATATACAGAGTATTAAAGAGAGGAAAGTGGAGTTGTCACCGTGTCAAACAATATATACCTACTGCTTGTGCCCATAATACATTGTTCAATCAGTGGAGCGGCTCGGACCTTCTCACCCAATCATGTATCAGTATAGCGGTGGGTGTGCACATTCCAGGCACCAGACCTCCGTAATGCCGTCCATCTACTAAGAAATCGTTCCCTAGCAACCGGAGACTTCAGAGTGCAAGCCGCGGCGAAGGCACCACCCCACAGCTTAAAGGGGAAGGAAACCTAGTTGGCGCAAAAACCCTCCCCCCCTCCCGTGTGTTGCCCACCCTCCCTCCTCCCCCCTGGCCTACCCGTCCCGCTGGGCAAATGCCCCTAACTTGTTACTTACCCTTCTGCGCAGGTCCAGTCCAGGGAGTTCACAGACGACATCTTCTTCCACACGATCTTCTTCCTGCTTTGACCGGTGCATGCGCAGTAGGAGCATTTCGCCAGTACGGATCTACTGTGAATGCTCCAAAAGTCACAATGTACTTTTGGCGCATGCGCAGTAGATCATACCGGTGAAATGCTCCTACTGCTCCTCATTTGTAGGACGGCATGGTAGTGACTAAAGGTTGCAGAAAAGAATCAATGTAAACTGCCACAGGTTGAAATAGCAAGCTCACCGCTAAAATGATAGGTCTACCTGGGGGTGCAGACTTGTGTATCTTTGGAAGTCTGTATATAATGGGGGTCCTGGGAAAATCAGAGATAAGGAAATGGTATGTGTCGTGGTCTATCCAGCCTGCATAAAGGGCCAAATATAGCTTATTGTCTAGTTCTCCTTTAAAGGTTATGGTTCGATCCCCTTTTAAGCACCGGTAGGTAGAGATATCAGATAGTTGGCTAAGTAGTTCCTGCTTGTAATACTCATAGCTTAAGAGGACTATAACGCCTTCTTTGTCTACAGGGAGAATGACCAAATTTTCATCCTGTGAAAGTGTTTTGATTGCTTGTCTCTCAGCCGGAGAGAGGTTGTGATGGGGTTTAAGCTGATGTAGGGTCTGAACCATCTCTTTTGACATGATGTTACAGAAAGTGCTGGTGTATTGGGTGGATCAGACCTACTCATCGGTTTGAACAAAGGAGCTGATGTCCTTCGACTGTGTCTGAAATGCTCACGGAGTTTCAGTTTGCACTGGAACTCTTGTATGTCACTCAATATCTCAATGGGTTCTGGGGTTTTGCTTGGGATACATGACAGACCTTTGCTTAGAAGAGATGCTTCACCCTGGGGTGAGGATATGCTGGGATATGCTGAGGTTAAAAATCACATTTGTCTCCCACGCGGCTGTTTCCCTCCTCGGTTTGTAACTACCCCTTCTGGTGTGGCTTCTCTTTCTGTTGTTTTGTCTGGTCGGGAACATGTTTTTACCCCTAAAAAAGTATTCTGTTCAGTTTGTGTCAGGGGGCTAGAGTCTGAGTCAGTAGATTGGTCCGAGCTGTCCACAGTTAAAAGTGTCCTAGGTTTGTGTCTCTGTCTGATATTAGTAAAACGGTTAGCCATCCACACGTTTCTGTTTGTAATCATCAGCCACCTTACGTATATTGGTCTGTTTGAAATTGGTAATGTCCCGTTTATGTCTGTCTACTATGTCTGTTAGTTTTTTTAGCCAGTCACATGTATTGTCGGCCTTAAGTGTCTCTAATTGGCTCACTTCTATTTTCGTAATCTCATCCCGTACTGTAACCAGGTCCTTCTCTACCTTTTCTACCACCAATAAGATCAAATCTAGAGAGCAACGGTTAAGATTCCCGCACCATTTACTACAGAACTCATGGTTGCTCCGGTTGATAGTAGAGATATTATTAATCTTAAAGCCTGTTGCTAATTTTATTGCTATGACCTCGTTATATATAAAGCAAAACTCAAAGATAAGGCTATTTCAAATAGAATGAGGTTTATTGAGTTTAACAACAGAACATAGACTGGTTTTGCTTTTGGAAAGCAGTCAATGTTACACCAAAGTGGAACATGAGGGCTTTGCCAAAGACACTCCCCTTGTCACAAACTTTTATAGCAAGTTGAGGATGATTACTGTAAATTCAAATGGGTCTACACAAACATATGTTATATAACTTGAACCCTCCCAAAATGTTGGAAGAGGAGTGGATGCTCTTAACTACAGATATTGCAAATGAAAATAGTTTTCACGTTACAACTCTCAGTAGCTTACAAAGTGTACTCTTATCACAGGGGTGTCATTTACACGAGAAATAATTAACGGGGAAACGTTACCCCTCCCTGCACCTATCCTGCTTTGGACCGTTGGTATTGCTGCGTCAGAATGATAGGGGACTTATACATTTGGTATTAGACTTTATTATTCTTTCACTCTGATACTTAACCATTCGTCCATCATCGGAATAGGCTGTTCTCATATAAATGTGGTCCTATAAAAATATATTATCAAGCCCCTTGGCATTAGTTTCTGACTATGGTAGTTGGAGAGAAAAACCCCATGCAATTGTAAATCCACTTCCTCAGTTTGGTGCTGGTAACAGCACACACTAGAGGGCTTTGTTATGCTGTGGGGTGGTGTCCGGTTGCTAGGGAACAATCTCTTAGAGGTCTGATCCCTTGAATGTGCACACCCACTGCTATACTGATACATGATTGGATGAGAAGGTCCAAGCCGCTCCACTGATTTTATAATGTATTATGGGCACAAGCAGTAGGTATTGTTTGACATGGTGACAACTCCACTTTCCTTTCTTTAATACTCTGTATATTTGATCTGTATTGCCACACTAAGCGGATTATGTCAGGTCCGTCCTGTTGCCCCTTTCTATATCCCTGCATAACATAACAATTTTGCTTGACATAACTGATCCTATTGTTACTGTGGTTGCCTAGCAACAGTTTTTGGCGCCGAATAACGGCTGATGGTTCATATCCTGTGGGATTATGGGATGTCTGTTTGTTTGTCTGTCCTCTCCTGACCAAGATCCCTGTGTGATATATAATAAATATAACTAAACAAAACTGAAGAAAATACTTTTTAAAATCTCCTGTAAAATGTAATTCTACAAGAATGCAATCTCTGGTAAGGAATAAATCTGGACAGCCCCAAATGTATTCCTACTTAAAATGGCTCAAATCACACACATTTTTGCCTAACTAACATAATTAGAAACAGTTTTTATTTTGCACAGCTTATTTATTTATCCAGTTTTTAATTTTACACTGAACTGTTCCTTTAAAGGAAAGCTTTATCATATTCGCCTTCAGAATTTAATGGTTTAAACATTTTGAGCAGGTTAGTTGCCTGGAAGCAGAAAATAAATACAACTTGAAAAAGACCCTCCATCCAACTTGGCAGTGCTTTAGAGAAGTCATTTAAATAAGTGTTTAAAATAAACACTGATTCTTCTGACCCCTTCTTGCATCCTGTATGTTGACAGTAGCTGAAATTGGTCCCATCCAGTGAGGAACCCATTTATCAGAATGCCCTTCATCCCCCTTTTCCATAAAATGTGTATACAATAGTAGGGTAAGAGATAATGTCGCATTGAGGAACACTATACTGTATGGGTCTTCTAAAGGACTCCCCACTTTCCCTTGTTGATTGCAGTGGGAAGGGGCAGTTATAACATCATTTCAATAATATGTAACTACTGACCCTAAGGGCTAGTCCACACGGGGAGATAGCGACGCGTTTGCGGTCGCGGCGACAAAGCGCCGCGACAGTCGCCGCGACCGGCGCAGGCGACAGTTTTGTATGGGCGCCTATGTAAAAACGCCTGTGCTAACCACACGAGGCGATGCGCTTTTCAACAGTCGCCTGAAAATGCCTCGCCAGGCTTTTTCAGGCGACTGTTGAAAAGCGCATCGCCTCGTGTGGTTAGCACAGGCGTTTTTACATAGGCGCCCATACAAAACTGTCGCCTGCGCCGGTCGCGGCGACTGTCGCGGCGACCGCAAACGCGTCGCTATCTCCCCGTGTGGACTAGCCCTAAAACATTAGACAGATTGGATAGGTTGCAATAATCCCCACATTTTATCAAAGCACCCTAGTCTTTACCGGTTAAATAACAGCTTGGATGGATTTACCAAAATTTCAAATAAAAGGGTTGTTACATTAAAATGACCTGCAAGAAAGAAAAAGATGAAATTAAAAAAATTAATTCACTTTTGTGATTTATAAATCTTTTAGAAGAACTGTCCCTGACTTGAATTAGAAATTCTTTATTTGCTCATTATTCTTAGGTACCTAATTTATGTTTTTACTCCACCAGGGGCCTAATTTGATCCTAAGTGAAATATTACCATTAAAGTTTAATGAAATTCCATGCATATTTCACCCAGAAGCTCACTTTATAAATTAGACCAATTAACATATTGAAAAGTTCATGGAAATTGCTTCCTTTTACCACCATAGCAACAGCAGTAGTTAACCATTCTACATTGCCAGTGATAAATAGCAATAATTAAAAATTTTTGTATTCAAAATGGTTTGCTCTTTTGTATTAGCTTACTTGGGGTCCCTTTTACAATAAATATCCAATCAATGTCATTATATTCTGCTCATGTTCATTTGCATATGGATGGTTACGCATATCTTACCTTACACACTTAGGGCAGATTTATCAAGGGGTGAATTTCGAGGGTTAAAAAACCCTTGAATTCGTCCCTCGAAGTTAAATCCTTCAAATTCGAATAACGAATTCGAAGGATTTAGCGCAAATACTTTGATTGAACGATCGAATACAAATCGTTCGATCAATCGATAAAATCCTTCAAATGGAACGATTCGAACGATTTTAAGTGATTGATCAAAAAAAGGTTAGAAAAGTGCTGGGGAAGGTCCCCATAGGCTAACATTACAGCTCAGTAGGTTTAAAGTGGCGAAGTATGAAGTCAAAGTATTTTTTAAAGAGACAGTACTTCGATAATCGAATGGTCAAATAGTCGAACGATTTTTACTTTGAATCGTTCAATAAGATCGAATTCGATCGAATTTGACCAATTCGATGGTCGAAGAATCCAAAAAAATACTTAGAAATTCGAATTTTTTTTCATTCGAATTCTTCACTCGAGCTTAGTAAATCTGCCCCTTAATAATTGTCATATTATCCATTGCATAATATTAATGCTATTTCTTCAATTTTCCTGATATCCTTCACTAGTTTTATCCAGCTTATTAGCAAGTATATTAACCATTTTATAAATGCTATTGCACACTATCTTACATATTAAATGAGATGTGGGGAAAAACACTATCTTTAATGTATTAAAAGAAAATTAAATATTTCATATGTAGCTGAGCTATTTTTACACCACATGGTCACAGACTATAGTCCTTGGTCAGCTTAGGGCATCTTTTAGTCTTTGTTGCCTGAGGAGCAAAATGTTACGGAATACCTTGCTCCATGCACTAAGTTGCCTCCCTAACTGTACAAATAGGAGGATTCCCTATTTCCAATTCCTCTGTGTCATACATAATAACTCCAATCCAGCACACAAGGGCATGTTGCTACAAGAATTTCATAATAGACTTGTAACTAGGCAACTAACCAGGCAACTAACCTGCTCAAAATGTTGTACATTAAATAGCAGTGTGTTGGGAGTTTCCTTTAATCAGAAGGATCTAGGGGTTTTTGTAGATAACAAGTTGTCTAATTCCAGGCAGTGCCATTCTGTGGCTACTAAAGCAAATAAAGTTCTGTCTTGCATAAAAAAGGGCATTAACTCAAGGGATGAAAACATAATTATGCCTCTTTATAGGTCCCTGGTGAGGCCTCATCTGGAGTATGCAGTGTAGTTTTGGACTTCAGTCCTTAAGAGGGATATAAATGAGCTGGAGAGAGTGCAGAGACGTGCAACTAAATTGGTTGGAGGGATGGAGGACTTAAATTATGAGGGTAGACTGTCAAGGTTGGGTACATTAGAGGACATTATAGACAAATAGCAGGGGACCTTTTTACCCATAAAGTTGATCACTGTACCTCACCGTATAGGCCACCCCTTTAGACTAGAAGAAAATAACTTTAATTTGAAGCAACATAGGTGGTTCTTCACAGTCAGGACAGTGAGGTTGTGGAATGCACTGCCGGGTGATGTTGTGATGGCTGATTCTGTTAATGCCTTTAAGAATGGCTTGGATGATTTTTGGAAAGACATAATATCAAAGGCTATTGTGATACTATAGTTAGAATAGGTATGCAGGGCCGGAACTAGGGGTAGGCAGAGTAGGCACGTGCCTAGGGTGCAAAGCTGGGGGAGCGCCAGGCACGTACCTGCTCTGTCGCCTACCCCGTGTCCGGTCCCGTCTCTCCCCGACGGTCGCTGTTATCTTTCGCGTAAATGCGCTTCTGCGCATGCGCGGTGGAGCCAACTTTAGCGCATGCACGCTGGAGCCAAGTTTTGCACATGCGTGCTGAAGCCAAATTTCACGCAAGCGCGGTGAAGCCAAATTTCACGCATGCGCAGTACTGAGCCGGCGCCGTGGCCCGACAGGTTGCCTAGGGCGCCTGGCTGGGTTGGCCCGGCTCTGTAGGTATGGGTATATATAATTTATGTTAAAGTATGGAGGTGTTTGTGTATGGATACTGGGTTTTCCAATTTAACTATGTAACTATGTAACTTAGTAGTACGTGGTTATCATCCCAGAAAACTTGACAAGATGTTGGTGCAATTGCAGACCCTGTCTCAAGATGATGTACTCTATCGGGAATTGACTAACTGAAGACCACAAACATTTATTTTTCTCTACTTCGTATTGTCCTGGAGCAGAGCAGAAACTACAGGCTATTAAGAACAACTGGAACATTATACAGTTCCATGATGCCTTACCATTTCAGAACTTTCAAACATCAGGAATTGGTTTCTGGAGAGGACGGAATTTAAGGGACATGTTGGTCAGATCAATCTTGCACCCAATAAACCCTCCATCTGATGGATGCCATGGATGCTTTAGGTGCCCAGACTGTACTACATGCTGCAGTTTGCTGACTGGATTGTCCTTCCCTCACCTACACAGCGGTAAAGATATCACATTCGTTATCACTAACTATGTCTTTCAGACTATGTTATATATTTTATTACTTGCCCCTGTAGACTATATTATATTGGCAAGACTATCACTTCATTCAGGGATGGCATGACAAACCACCACAGCTCAATCAGAGAGGCATTCAAAAATGGCAAATCCGACAAACACATCACTTTTTTTATTCAAAAAGGACACTCACCATCTGCTCTGAGATGTATTATTATTGATGATGCCCACCTTTACCTGGGGGGGGCAACAGAGCCCGGCTGATCTTATAGATGGAATGTAAATGGATATTTACAGTGAATACTCTGTGAACTAATAGTTGCCTTCTTTTTTGGATATATTCCTTTTTTGGTATATTTTTTATTTACTCATGTGTTCTGGAGATGCTACAGTGCTTATTAGGAACTGCTTTTAGCACTTGATATCATATTCTATTTTACTGTTAGTATGCCATGCTTTTCTACTCCCCCTTCCACTGCTCCTTCTCTCCCCCTCTCTATTTTTATCTCTTTTGAAAACCCCTAGGTACATGTTTTGTTGCAATTTATTTCCAAAATCTCATGGGTCAAGTAACATAATAACATAATAAGTTACTGTAGGTTGAATGGACACAGGTCCATCAAGTTCAACCTATTAAGCCTCCATATAACCTGCCTAACTGCTAGTTGATGCAGAGTAAGGCAAGAAACTCCATTTGAATCCTCTTCAATTTAAAAAAATATATTTCCTGTCTCCAAGATGGCACTGAGACCAGTTGCTGGATCAACTTGTACTACGAGCTATCTTTCATAATCCTGTATTTCCTCATCTGCTAAAAAGTCAGCTGACCCCTAGATGGGGCCTTACCAGCTTTCTGTACAGTGGAAGTATAACCCCCTCCTTTGGAAGTTCAAATGAGATAAAATGACTTCTTTCTGCACTGGAAGCCAGTCACACAACTATCCTACCATATGATATGTGTATACCTACCTACCAACAGACAATTAGGGGGTGATTTGTTAACGTGTACGTTTTAATTTTTGCCACAATTCAAAATTTTTTGCACAAAAACTCACACATCCAAATTATATTTTCAAAATCTCAAATGTTTAGTATTTATTAAGGAAAAGCTTACAAGTTCATGAAGACATCAATGGCAGTTGTCATAGGCAAGATTCAAGCTATTTTTTAATTTAAGATTTTTGAGATTTTCAAAAATGTTTCAGCTTGTAAGCTCACATATTTGAGTTTTCCAAATACATTTTTTGAGCTTGTAAACTCACACATTCAAATGTTTCATGTTTTTTCACAATTCTATTCAATTGAGGTTTTTTTTATGTTTAAAACATTTATTTGATTTTCACATAAACAAGAAAAATCTGTATGACAGCATATATCAAGCAGACTTAGAGAATGTCAATTGAGGTTTTAATATTCAGATTTTTTAATAAATAGACAAACATTCATATTTTTTTAAATTGTGAGTTTATTCGAAGTAGAAAGGAATTTTAAAAACTCACAAATTAAATTTTTGACTTAACTGACTAATATCTCCATGAGCATGTGGATTGTTGAGTGTGGCAGTCATGTTGCAAAGTGCTCCAGTGTGCAATATGTGATGACTTTATCACTCTAGATGACCAGGGACAATGGCATTATCTTCTTATGTGGAAGTCCAAAGTTATCTTGGTACCAAAACAGCAGAGGGGTGTTTTAGGAATCTATAGGCACATTTTGTATTTCTACTTTTTGAGCACTCGCTCATTGACAGGCTAAAATGCCATATCTATTGTTAGGTTGAAATCTTCTCACAATTGAAAGCATCAGGGAACGGATAGCTATAGTATATACACATCTTAATGTCCTTCACACTTTTGTGTGTTATAAATTGGTAAACAGATGTAATACACATGCTATATATTAAGGGGTGAAAAGCATGCAGTATACAAACTGAAGTGGCAGTAGGTTTTTCCTCATTCATCATTCTCTTCTGTATTCACCAGTCTATAGTTGGAATATTATTCAGGAATTATGTGTCTTATGGATATTTACGAAATGTACCGTACATAAAGCAGGTTCTATACCATACATCTTTGTACGACAAAAGTGTATCTATCTGTGTGTATAAATATATATAAATATTTTTGTAATCTGACCTAGATACAAGTATAACTGCCAATACCTACAGAGCAGGGTTCCTCACAATAAAAAAAAGGTTAAAAACATGTTTAAGCCACAGAAAATAGAATTCACTGAGTTTGTATATCTGGAAGGGTGACTTTGCTTTTAATGCTACAACTGCTAAGTGTAAACTCTTGAGTATAATAGCATTAGGCATTTGTGTTTGTCAAGGCAGAGCTTGTGTGTGAAGTTTCAAAGTGAGATGGTGTTAGGAGAACATAATGCCTTTTACTGAGTTGCAAAAAGCATTATAACACTTGTTAAAGTGCCCTTTTCTGCAGTCTCTTATAACCAGGGGGGGGGAGAGTCAATTAAAAAAACTATTTATACTGTAAAATGCAGCTTTGTGAGAGCCACCTCGTTCTCATTGTCTTTTCAGTTGTGCAGCAAATAGGTCCATCGTCCATATACTCCAAATAATACCAATATATCCATGATAGTGGTGCATGCAGGCATGATGCACTACATAATCAAATTTTTGGCGAACGGGTCAAATTCGCCCATCCCTAGTCTGAACCCAATATGTCAAACTTCAACTTCAATACAACCCATCCAAATGAACCACATGGCAGCAACTTGCTCAGGAAAATCCAAGCAAAAAATTTCTTGCAGATGAACTGCACTAGATGGAAAATATCTAAATGAATATTTCTTCTTATTTCCTCTTCTATGTCTATAATTCTTCTTTACCCTAGTTTCCTTATTTTTGATACTTATGATTTTTACTTTAACATTATGTATGCTTTCTGTGCTAATTCCATCATCTATCCATCATCTTATATTTCCTCTTTCCATCATCCCTGCACTTTGTTTTCACTATCTAGCATGCTTCCTTTCCAGTGGATCTTACCAATTTATTAGGATAAAGTGCTTAAACTGGCTTCAGACAGAACAGAGAGCACAACATATAATATTTGATTGTTACTAAACATATGACATTGTGATTTATGAATATGTTTATACATATATAGTAACCCAAATACTGGGCAATTTCTATTGAACTGTTTATATATTAAATATTGTTACTTTACATTATGGTACTTTAGTCATTTCAATATCATATCAACAGAATGCATTTTAGCTACTGCAATGGAAATATTGTGTCCATTTTCTTGACATAGAAAATGTTGGTCGCCTTGTTCCGTATAAAAGTGATTGTATACAGTGCTATCTAATTGGACATGGTTTGCAGTTTGGGAAAGAGTGAGAGCAGCATGGACATGCCCTTGGAAAACCTATTGCATTTTAATGTGTATACAGTGTATTCCTCAGGGATGAGGGTGAGTGCCTTTTGTTGGTGTAAATAGAGATGCCTGAAAGGCTTTTTTCTGCACTGCTGCGTGTTGTGGAATACACCAAAGGATTCACATAACAGATGCTGGAAGCCTAATAACTTCATAAGCCAGATATTTAGAGACGCATATGTCACCATTGAATGAAAGTAAAAACAGAAGCATGAGTAGTTTTTTATTTTTAATGTTCTATAACACATTGACAAGAGGAAATTGCTACCTTAAATCTGGACTTTTAGATGATGCCTTTCAGATCATTCTGATCTGAAGTAGCATTTCCATATTAATAAGCACATTTTACTACAGTATTCTACAGACCTTAAACCACTGTAGACAGCACATCAGTCTTTAATGTTACAAACAAGATGTAAATGGACTCACCCGCACCATGATTGTATGTCTTTCAAAGTTTGTATTTTCTGAGCATAGAAGTTGGGCTGGTTAGGACTAAGATTGGGAAAATGAATGCAGCAAAGTACATTGACGTTATATACAGTACAATTTATACCATTTTTATAATGTTCTATATAATTTACCTTGAATATAAAGTTTTAAATTCTGCTGAATTTTGTATAGGGAAATACGTATACTAAATCTAGTGTTAATCTATGTACAGTGTATTTGCACAGACTGTATTATTTACAGCTTTATTTGACAGGTTTACTTCCAGTGACATTAAGGGGCCGATTCACTAACTTCGAGTGAAGGATTCGAAGGTAAAAAACTTTGAATTTCGAAGTTTTTTTTGGGTTACTTCGACCATCGAATGGGCTACTTCGACCATCAAATGGGCTACTTCGACCTTCGACTACAACTTAGAATCGAAGGATTCGAAGGATTTGAAATAAAAATCGTTCGACTATTCAACCATTCGATAGTCGAAGTACTGTCTCTTTAAAAAAAACTTCGACCCCCTAGTTCGCCATCTAAAAGCTACCGAAGTCAATGTTAGCCTATGGGGAAGGCCCCATAGGCTTGGCTAACTTTTTTTGATCGAAGGATATTCCTTCGATCGTTGGATTAAAATCCTTCGAATCGTTCGATTCAAAGGATTTTATCGTTCGATCGAAGGAATTATCCTTCGATCGTTTGATCGAACTATCTGCGCTAAATCCTTCGTCTTCGCAATTCGAAGTCGAAGGATTTTAATTCCTAGTCGAATATCGAGGGTTAATTAACCCTCGATATGCGACCTTAGGTCATATCTTCTCTTGCCAAAGGTGGCAACTTGTAAGGAGCTTATGGCAATACAGGAGTCTGTACATTTTTTTACCAGTACACCTTTAATTACTTCCCATGGATACCTATATATAATTATTTCCAAGTCATAAAAGTCATAAAAAGGAATATAATGTTTCATATCAAACCATCCTTTAAGACAACTCAAATATACATGTGATGGGTGTCTTGGGTCACAAGATCTAGGGGGTCACTTCTACGTGCAAGGTAGGGCAATAAAAAAAGTGCAATGTAGGTACATGTACTGTATATGGTGCAGCAAGACCCCACATAGAAATGTTTGTTGAATAAACACCAAGGGGCACATTTTTTCCACCTTCCTTTGGGGCTGATCTATCAACTTTCAAATTATATTTCTAGTGCTAAAACTTACAAATTTGTATTCTAATTTTTCAATACATATTGTTACATATTGTTATTTTGAAATAATAATAGGTTATGCAAGATAAAATTCTATAGTGGTCATTTACAAAGTGGAAGTTAGGGTGAAAAGTGCAGAAAACTTGCAGAATCTGCACTTTACATGTTGCCTTCCACTCCATTGAATTGCCACCGGTTTCTGTCCTCTGTTTCAGAACACAGAGAACTGCAGTGACCCTCATGCAAGGCCAGCAGCAGGTAAATGAAACTGCACCCCAATGAATTGACTGACCAATTAATCATTTTAACTATTTGTCTTCTACTCATTATAGAGTAACATAGTGTGGGAACAAATTACTGAATTAAATGAGGCTCCCCTACATGAACTTTTCAGCAGTGGAATGACTGGTTATTGAGCCCCACAGCAAGATAATTGGGCCCCTATACTTAGGGTTTAAACTTACAAATTACACTGACCATCAAAGCACTAAGTGACCAATTAGCATATTAATTAATTGAATTATTAAAGAGTAACATTTTGTTATTGGGATCCATATACTTAATTATATGTATGAGTGTCTCCTACAATCAGTACAACACCAGTCAGTTGAACTGAAGAAACTGCTCAGTTGAGTAGAAAAACTTCTTCAATGATTGCTCCGAAAGTCCATTTATTTTAAAATTACTTATACTAGATATACCATGACCTGGATGAGTGAAAATCTTCATAGTCATGTCTCCTACATGAACTTTTCAACAGTGGAATGACTTTTTATTGGGCCCCTCAACTTTGGGAACAAGACATTTTCCATGAACATATATTTCAGCTGCTTATCAGTGCAATGGAGCCCCCTATAGTTCCTAGGCCCCTAGCCGTGAAATGGTCTATTTCCTGTATAGCTACACCCATGCTTTTCAGTAAATCGACTGGGGAGTTTGTATCATAGTAGCTGTGAATTGAAAAAAAAACCCAAACAAGTGAATCTTTGAATCACACAAGGGACGTGTCCAAATAAATAACTTGTACAGGGCCCCTAAGTTTCTGATTGCGGCCCTGCCCCAATTGCCAAACACATTGGCTGTGTTTGGCAATTGCAGTATGTATTTATAAGGATGGGTGGAGGTACATAGGTGCCCTCCCTTCTACACCTTACCTGTCCCCTATATTGCACATCATTGAGACATGCAAGTTACAGACTGGTAGTGGGCACAGACTACATCAAGGCCCTGTATAGAGCTGCCCTGTAGAGGCTGTGCCCTGTAACTTGTACTGGACTAATTCTCTGCAGCAACCAGATCCCAGACAGAAGTGCTCTCTGTATAAGCAAAAGGGGCACAAGCCCGCACCCCTTGGTGCTTTTGCTCTAATATTTTTGTTATTAACAAAAAAATGTGCACAAGTAAAATAAATGCTTTGGTATCAGGGGTCACTAATCTTGTAAACCAAAAAACAGACTGACTTTAGATATAGTTTAATTGTTATTGCTATTTTGTATTGCTATTTATCTTCTAAACTGCCATCTGCTTAATAAGGTGATTTAAGGTGATTTTACAGAGTCGGCAGCTTATTGGCCCGTGTATGGGGCCTCCCGATGGGCTTCCCCGATAGAGATCTGGCCGAAAGTCGGCCAGATCTCGATCAGATGGGACTAAAAATCCTGTCGGATCGCGGCCCTGTCTGTTCGTTGATGCGGTCCCGCAATGCGACCGCCCGTAAAGCCACCGTTAGGATCCAATTGTTGGGCCCTAGGGCCCACGATCGGATCAGCCCGATATTGCCCACCTCAAGGTGGGCATATCGGGGAGAGATCATCCGAACGAACGAGCGGATCTCTCCGTGTATGGCCACCTTTAGTCCTAAAATTCATATTAAGTTTAAATTCAAACCATGCAAGGAGCAAACATAATTTAAAAAATAAAAAAATAAAGATGGAAGGGTAATGGCAAATGAATTCTGCTTATCTAACAATGCTACTGTAAACTTTCTGCTGTATACCTTGACTACTCTCTTGTCTCCAGATTCTCGGCCTGTCCCTTGGCCACGCTCCTTGTTTCCCATTCCTTCTGTAAACGTTTGGTTCCCTTGCCTGCCCAGAACTCTCTCCCTGGTTCTCTCACTTTAAGACCTGGCAGCACCCAAGAGTAGCATAGGGCTCCTCCCAAAGTGAAAGGTAGCTGAGGCTGGGGCCTTGGTGTTTGTTCTGTGTTTGGGATACCATACGTAACATTATCTTTATATAATACAATAAATATGATGACAATACTTAGGTAATAAGTTAGTCCTTTAAATTAGCTCTCTCCTGTCACATACAAAAAACAAAGGTTATTTGAATCAGCGCAAATGGAGAAAGTGAACAGGAAAAAAAGTAGTAACATGGTGTAGTATTTTTTGTTCTTTTTGATGCACCCTGTGAACAGGCTCTAGTGTGGGTTTCCCTTTAAATAAGACCTTTCTTAATGTTCCTAATTATACACAGTACTGGAACATTAATAAAAGGTTTTAAAAGGGAAACGCACACTAGAGCCTGTTCTCTCTGAACACAGGGTGCATCAAGAATGAAAAATACTACACCATATTACTACTTTTTTTCCTGTTTTTTCACTTTCTCTATTTGTTTTAGACGCTGATCCAAATAAGCTTTGTTTTTTATATGTAACATTTTCTTTCCAAGAGGGCCTCATAAGGCCTAGCTATGGTCCTAAATGATGGCTCAATTGAAACAGAATTCAGACCACAATCAGCAATGCAAAATGTTGTGTAGTAAAAGCTTAAACAAATATGTATGTATACTGAGGGCTTGTTGATGTTACTGATACCACTGTATAATGTTATATTGAATCTATAAGATCCATTTAGAAACTGAGGATTGCTGGAAGCCAGTGGTGAAAAGTTTGCTGTTTAATATTCAAAGGGGTTGTTCACTTTTGAGATAACTTTTAGGGGCACATTTACTTAGGGTCGAATATCGAGGGTTAATTAACCCTCGATATTCGACCGTCGAAGTAAAATCCTTTTACTATGAAAAATCGAAGTCGGAGGATTTAGCGGTATTCGTTCGATCAAATGAAGGAATAATCGTTTGATCGAACAATTGAATCCTTCTAATCGAACGATTTTTATCCATCGATCGAACGATTTTCCTTCGATCAGAAATTGGCTATAAAACCTATGGGGACCTTCCCCATAGGCTAACATTGATGCTCGGTAGGTTTTAGATGGCGAAGTATGTGGTCGAATTTTTTTTTTAAAGAGATAGTACTTCGACTATTGAATGGTCGAATTGTCGAACGATTTTTAGTTCGAAGGTCGAAGTAGCCAATTCGATGGTCGAAGTAGCCAAAAAATACTTAGAAATTCGAAGTATTTTTTATTTTATTCCTTCACTCGCGCTAAGTAAATGTGCCCCTTAGTATGATGTAGAGAGTGATATTCTTAAACAATTTGCATTGGTTTTCATTTTTTATTATTTGTGGTTTTTGAGTTATTTAGCTTTTTATTCACCAGCTCTTCAATTTGCATCTTAACCAATCTGGTAACTAGGGTCCAAATTACCATAGCAACCATGCATTGATCTGAATAAGAGGCTGGGATATGAATATGAGACGGCCTGAATGGAGTAATTAAAAAGTAACAATAACAATACATTTGTAGCCTTACAGAGCATTTGTCAAGGCGAATGCTCTCAAAGGCAAATAGCTATAAAAAATAAATAATGAAAATCAATTGAAAAGTTGCTTAGAATTGGCCATTCTAAAAGATAATAAAAGTTACCTTAAAGGTTAACCACCCCTCTAAGGCAAAATTGCTGTAAACACAAAGGGGCACATTTACTTAGTTCGAGTGAAGGAATAGAATAAAAAATACTTTGAATTTCGAAGTATTTTTTGGCTACTTCGACCATCGAATTGGCTACTTTGACCTTCGAACTAAAAATCGTCCGACTATTCGACCATTCGTTAGTTGAAGTACTGTCTCTTTAAAAAAAACTTTGACCACCTACTTCGCCACCTAAAACCTACTGAGCACCAATGTTAGCCTATGGGAAGGTCCCCATAGGCTTTCTAGCCAATTTCTGATCGAAGGAAAATCATTTGATCGATGGATTAAAATCCTGCGAATCGTTCGATTCGAAGGATTTAATCGTTCGATCGAACAATTATACCTTTGATCGTTCCATCTAACGAATATCGCTAAATGCTTTGACTTCGATATTCGAAGTCGAAGGATTGAACTTAGACAGTCGAATATCGAGGGTTAATTAACCCTCGATATTCGCCCCTAAGTAAATGTGCCCCTAAGCAAAATCCTTGCTGAATAAACCAGGATGACTCCCATGTCACTGTTTCCAATGCTTAGCTCAAAAGTTATTGTTAGTAATGGCAAACAAGCACTGACTGATGTGAGCACTGCAGGGTTGTTTCATTAAAATCCACATACAAAATGTCATAAATACTGCTATAATATCGCTATACTTACAGCAAATAGTATTGAAGATTTCATGTATAGTGTCAGCTGATATGTCATAAATACTCATTAGAACAATTAGTGCAGGTGTATTTCACTGAGCATTTATTTTAAAAAAGTGAATATAAAACCCAGTAATAGGATATATTTTCAGCACATTTATTTAGTATCACCCTGAGCTGTATATTCTTCTGCGGTGAGAGCTCTGTTGTTTTTTTGTGGCATTGTTAAAAATAAGTTTTGCATGATAGCTCTAAAGAATGATTTTATTTTTTCACATAATGTAATGGTATTTTTCTGCTAATTTCGTGTACTATTTCTATTATCTAAAAGAATGTAGCAAAGCATTTTTAGAGCAGACTAGTCTAACAGCAAAATGTTATTAGGATGGCAGGAAGGAAACAAGCCTGGCTGTACCAGTAGACTGTAAATTGAATTCTACTGCATTCTCAAGAGAGTTTCTTCTTTCACTCTTCCCAGCATTAGCTAAGCCTTATGAACTACACAGCTGTTTGAGAAAAAGGCAGGCAGAGTATGGACTGTTGTACAAATGTGCTCTGCAGTAATAAATGTAGTACATGCACATGGGGATGCAGGTATATACATGCCCATTATAGATTTGATTTAACAGTCTTTATTTTTATCTTTATCTTTAGTCTGGTAGAGTTTTTAAGGGGAATTAAATGCTCATTTTTAGAGGGAAAAAAATGTATTATGTTCCAAAGCTAAAAATCCGAAAATACTCCAGCTAAAACCTGTCGAAGTCATGTAAAATGTAATGGCAGATATCCCTTTAACAATTAGAAGATGCCTTTTGCATTCATGATTTTCGAGGGTTTTGGGTTGTTTGACCCTGGTTTTCGTTAGAAAACTTGAAAAATTTTAGGTTTTTGGGTGACAATGGCAAGATTTTGTCTTTTGACTTTTCCTGCATGTACAATTTAATTTTCAATTCGATTTTTTATAAATTAAGCCAAATTGTGGTTGGAAGTTAGGTCGAATTTTTATTTTTAAAACAGTAAGAAAAATTCGATAAATACCCCCCCCTTAATGTGTTTTAATTCAGCAGTTATACAGTGTTTTGCACTCACTGGGTCAGTATTAACCTCCAGTGCAGGGATCCGTATTTGAAACAAAATACAAAAGAAGGAAACTTGCTCAAGGGAAACAGCAAATCTATATCTACCTCAATTCTATTGAGAAAAACAAAACGCTCATTAAAATAAAAAGTCATTTACTATGAGCAAAGTGCAGAAACAACTGCAATCCACAATACAGACCATCCCCCATCCCCCTTATGTTATAACATGTAGTGTTTAACTCATAGCAATCAAAGAGGCATTTGCTTTTAAACAGCAATAAATGCTACCTTGCGGATTGGTTGCTATGTGTTACAGTACCTGGGCATAAGTAGTATCTTTTATTACATGAATGTGTAGTTTAAAAAAGGTTAGGAATAGTGATGGGCAAATAAATTTGGCAGAATTACGTCAAAATAACACGTTTGCCCACAAGTGGATAATTTTCTAAACTGCAGAGAAATTCTAAAAAACGGCGCATCAAAAAAAAAAATTACCGCGCATCACATAAAAAAACAATTACCGCGTATGAAATTTGCCGTGCTTCAAAATGATCTGGACGCCCATTTACTTTAATGCATTTGGACCAAAAGTCATGCGTATAAAAAAAATTATTTTGCCGCCCATCGCCGTTTCATGAATTTTGCAGTAAAGTGTAGCAAAACGGCACAGATTCATCCATCACTAGTAAGGAACTCAAAATTAAGTCTTTAAAGTGCTTCACTTTGCACATTCCATTAAAGCTCCATTAAAGTTTAAGGTGTTCGTATATTGCAGTTTCAGAAAGTTGATATATACACATCCCTGTAGTGGTGGCTTATCCACTGAACAATATTGGTTTTTGCTCTGTAGTATATTTCATTTTGCACAAGGTCAGATTGTGTATTTTAATTATTGTAATCCATCCTTTTAATTAACAGTTGCATTCAACCAACCTGACATGTTTTGTTGCTAATCCCAAGAGAACATGACTTCAGTTCTGCAATTTATACAGATTTCATTCATTGTCCTTAGTAGGTAATATGTCCTTTATCCATTGTTCATATACTGCCTTTTCTAGCTGCTGGATACCTACTGTGGCTTTTAGTACAAAACACAGTGAGATATTGGGAGCAGGTGCAGCAAGAAGACCTCTGTTTCTAGCTATATAATTAAACCCTCTGCCAGGTCTATAGAAATCAACCAATCCCTATTCCCTCTCTTGCTGGCATTTGAAACTGACTGTTATTGTCTGAATCTACCAACCTAGTTATCAGGAAAGCAATATTACTCAGAGGTGAGGGATTCCATGCCACAATTCTAATGTATCTGCATCCAAATTGTGTTTTACTTCACTTCTGTTCAGGACCAGGTTCTTTATTTCAGTCAGAGAGAAACATTTATTATCCATGGCACCTGACAAAATTCCCCTTTAATTGGATTGTAAATAACTTAGCATTGCCATAAATTTGTTTTGCAAAACATTGACTTATTAACAAACCAAATTCATGCTAGATATCTCAATGGTGCTGTCGGAAGAAAACTGTACGGGGAAGTTCATTTTAATATTAACATTTAGAATGATCTACATGTTAATATTCTGAGACAATCTGCAGTTGGTCTCTCCTTTCAACATTTTAAAATGATTTTCCTTTCAATTCTGTCTTTCTTTGACCTCAGAATAAAAAGGTTGGCAACTAGGATCATTGACAAACAGAAAACATGTTCATTCTGAGGCTACATTTTAATATGTGTATTGCTGTTTTATTATGCCTTATCTTTCTCTTCAGACCCTGTGCTTTCTTCCATTCTATCATTCACAACACTGGCCAGATTCTTTAATAAGTGGAAAAAGTTTAAAATTGCAAATCAGAAACAGAAGACAAATACTGTAGATACAAAATTCCAAACCTTAGAAGCATAAACAATAAAGTTAAAGGCGGACTTGGCTACATTATAGCAAAAATAAATTTAAAGCGATACTGTCATGGAAATTTTTTTTTTCAAAACACATCAGTTAATAGTGCTGCTCCAGCAGAATTCTGCACTAAAATACAGATTTTATTTTTTTTATATATATATTTAATTTTGAAATCTGACAAGGGACTAGACATATTGTTAGTTTCCCAGCTGCCCCCAGTCATGTCCCTGGTGCTCTGAACTTCAGTCACTCTTTACTGCTGTACTGCAAGTTGGAGTGATATCACCCCCTCTCTCCCCCCCCCAGCAGCCTAACAATAGAACAATGGGAAGGTAACCAGATAACAGCTTCCTAACACAAGATAACAGCTCCCTGGTAGATCTAAGAACAGCACTCAATAGTAAAATCCAGGTCCCACTGCGACACATTCAGTTACATTGAGTAGGAAAAACAACATCCAGCCAGAAAGCAGTTCCATCCTAAAGTGCTGTCTCTTTCTGAAAGCACATGACCAGGCAAAATGACCTGAGATGGCTGCCTACACACCAATATTACAACTAGAAAAAATACACTTGCTGGTTCAGGAATTACATTTTACATGGCAGAGTGAATTATTTGCAGTGTAAACAGTATAATGTAGAAATAAAAATACATCATAAAAATCATGACAGAATCCATTCAAGATAAATATCCTCTTTTTGCTAATAGCTTTTTACTCTGCTTGTTTAATTCCATATTTGTGTGTACCCAAAAAAAATTTTTTTGTGCCGACAATTTTTAGCTTTAACTCTTTAATAAAGAGCATAGGATTATACTGTAAATTGCACAGGTTCTTATTTTTCTACTGCATCATATTTGCTTCTGTACTCTCAGGACAAGGCTTTAAAGGAACAGTTCAGTGTAAAAAAAAGTGGGTAAATAGGCTGTGCAAAATAAAAAATGTTTCTAATATGGTTAGTTAGCCAAATATGTCATCTATAAAGGTTGAAGTGACTGGATGTCTAACAAAGCTGCTAAGCTCACTAAGTCAGTGAGTTTAAGGGGAGCCACATGGGGCACAACTGATCAGAGAGTTGGCAATTGATCCTTAGAATGCAGGTCAGATTCATTCTACTGCCTGGTAACCAATAAGTGGAAGCCAAGAGAGCTGCAAAGCAGGAAGTAGTGTTCTGGCTATGATGTTACACATACAGTCACTCCAGTCTTTAAACATTACATTTTTGCCTAACTAACTATATTGAAAACATTTTTTATTATGTAGAGGAGGTGGGTAATGGGTACATTTGGAGCATAAAGTCATCACCTCCCTGAATGCCTGTGAAACTATTTTATATCACTTTTTCAAGTGATAAAAAAACAGGACAAGGTGGGCATCCCTGGGGTGAGTTTTGATCCTATGTGTTTTAGTTTCTTTGTTTTGTAATGCTGCATTACAGGAATTTATAAACTTTATAATTTTAAAGTGAAGGCTTTGAAATTGCTAAAACTCTGAGATGTTGTGCAATTAATCATACAATATGCATACTATAGATTTGTTGTATAATTTATTGTTAGCAAATGACATGCTTATGGGGATGTGGGGCCAGTGGCTAAACATATTTTCAGTTCTGAGCATCTGGCAGTCACTAAGACTGAACATGTGCATGTACTTAAACTGCTCCCATTCCTACCTGGATGCCACTCAGCTGTATCTATACCAGACTTGGAACAAAGCAAAATGGCACACATCAAATTAGGTTCAAAACAGGATCTTGCAACACTTTTAAAAACAGATGGGGCCATCAAAGTATTGCCAGTATACCTACCCACCCTATTTTGTATAGAGGGTAGATAAAAGGAGACAGTTTCTCTGATCGTAAAAGATAGTAAGCAGCTGTATTGAACAGAATCACTGATTGGTCCAGTGTTGGACTGGCCCACCAGGATACCAGAAAAACTCCCAGAGGGCCCAGGTGTCAGTGGGCCCTCTTGCTTCAAAACATTTGGCCTATTTCATGGTCATTCCCTATTTCTATAAGAATAAAGAGGCTAAATAGATGGAATAATAGATTATAGTATGTAAAGAAAAGAGACTAGAGGTTGTCAGGACTCAGGACCCTTGGTCTAAGGGTTTTTAGTGGGCCTCTGGTGACCGAGTCCAACACTGGATTGGTCTCATGATATACAAACAATGGGTAGAACTGGAACAACAAAATATCATCTGCTCCATCTTGTTTTTGTATAAGAGCAACATAGACATTTGATTTATAAGGACTACTACCTTCTGATGATACATATCCTAAATATCAAGTCTAAACCCCATATTAAACAGATCAGATTTCCCTATGGGGCAAGACAACAATCTGAAGAAATGGCTAAAGCTGGCCATAGACGCAAAGATCTCATCGTACGAATCGAGGATTCGTCCGATTTTCGGAACGTGTGTGGAGACTCCCGACATTTTTTTACAGCGGAGATCGGTCGTTTGGTCCATCAGACAGGTTAGAAAATTTCTGTTGGCTGCCGATAATATCTCTGTGTGTATTGCCGATCGTACGATTTTCAGTATCACTAGCTTTGTCTATCATACGATTGCTGTCAGGGGCAGAACATGGGCTGATCTGTTCTTTAACTACTTTAATTGGTCAGAATGGTAAGACTTTGATCTGAATGGTTAGTAGCAGGTCGGGAGATGGGAAAGTCCGATGGTACATTGATTCGTACAATCAGATTTTTGCGTCTGTGGCCAGCTTAAGAGAGTAGCTTCAAAAGCTTAATCATCTAATAATGTGGTACAGTTATACCTTCATCTGTTGGATGTGCATGTCTGGTCATAAGCTATCAGGATCACTACAGGGCATTTCAAGCCACTTTCATTGGGTGCTTAGGGGCAGATTTATCAAAGGTCGAAGTGAAGGTTCGAAGTTAAAAACTTCGAATTTCGAAGAAATTTTTTTGAAGTACCGTCTCTTTAAAACTTCGACTTCGACCATTCGCCACCTAAAAGCTGCCGAAGTGCTGTTTTAGCCTATGGGGGACCTAGTAGAACCTATATGGAGGCAATTGGAGGAGTTTGGGAGATCGAAGGTCGAAGTTAAAAAAAAACTTTGAATCGAAGTAGATCGAAGTATCGTACAATTCGAAGTAGGCCCACTTCGACCCCAAAAAACTTTGACCACCATTCGGTTGGTATTTTTGAATTTTTTTTAACTTCAAACTTCGACCTTTGATAAATCGGCCCCTTAATGCCTCTTGTTTGGCTCTGGTGTAATAACACAATTGGAACTGGATTGTGTACAGCAAAATAAAATTAGGCATAATGCCAAACAACAATTAAGCATTGTTAAGAAAAATACATTTTAAATGCCAATGAGTGACCCTGTCAAAGATTTGGCTTGAATACAATTACTGATGACAAATTTCTGAGGCAATTGCTTTTCATAAACAGTCCCCAGATAACAGAGCTTTAATAAGCTGCAGCACACACAGTGCCAACTGGATTCATTGTTGCCATGACTGTGTTTTAGGCTAAGTAATTTTCTCTCAACTCGTGCTGTCTTATATTATAACAATTACTGGCACATGTTTTTTTTATATATATTTTATATATTTCTAACCACACCCAAACACAGAAAAAATCCTGGATAGTGATTGGTGCATTTTTCACTAATTGATGTGTTTCTATTGGCTTATTTGTTTAATTGATGTTGTTTTTGATTGGTGCACGTTTGTTTAAATACCTTGGAAAGTCTCTGTTTATTTAGCCTATGATTAAGTGTTAACATAAAACACGTAAGGCTATCAATACAATAGATCGTTCTTTACCCTGAAAACTTTTGCCTGGTGGAAGTTTTACTATACGAGTGCCTGCTTTAAAGAAATTTTGGTTGTCCGCTCCCTATTCTGAGCGCTCAGTGCAGTGCACCTGGGCCACTTCCTAAAAGTGCTGAGTTATTATTCAACTAGTTTGGAGACGCCTACTTCATTTATCCTATACAGAAGAATTCTAGGTTTAATAAATCTAATAAAGTATGTGGTAGATATGTTACCTTTCTTTGAATTGTATCTGGAATTTGATAAATAATATTTTTATTATTTAACATTGTGTTGGATGATGGAACATATTTGGGGATAACTTGTTAACATTTCTTAGTCTAGTTAACCATATATTCAGATTTTTGGTTTAATTATTATAACACCATCACAGAAACAGCAGAAATGGGCTGCTTAGTGGTTGCTATTATTATATGCTACTCCACATTTCCTTGGAACTTTACAAATCACCAAATTTTAGTTGTATGGAAGATTAATAGTCTGTGAGTCTTGCCCTTCTACATAAGTTTTCTCCAGTGTGCAATATATCAGCTTTACTGTCCTTCAGTGTACCATTAAATATTAACTGCTCTCGAACATAAATATTGAGTAAAGCATAGCAATCAACTGCTATTATGACTTAACACATTACTAAGTGTATTTCTTAATGCCTAATAATTGTAATTGCACATTTTCAGTATTGTTTTGTTTGTGCCATCTTTATATATAATTTAATAAATATTAAATATATATAAAAACAGAGAAGGAATTCATTGTACAAAGCAAAATATATTACTAAGGATACAGAGGACACAGTGAGAAAGCCAAAAAAGTAGCCCTTTAATTTAGCTGTCATCAGTGGAGAAACAGTAACAGAAGTTTGAGTGGTATTATGCCAATAAGTAGAGAAAGCTACAATAAGTACAAAGAAGGACTACAGGGACAGTAGGCAACCCTTGTGGGATAGTTCAATCACTGTTAGTGAATAGACAGCAAAGGTTAAAGCCTAGTTGTACAGGGATAAATTAAATTAACTCAAGGGATTAAAGTAAGCTGGAGTAAACACCAGACAAGGAAAGCAGGTGGTGCCAATGACCATGTAGAAGAATGACAGAAGTAGAAATGGGCAGTCTGTAAGCTAAATGTGATGAACCTCTCCAGCCTGTGGACCTGTAGGAATACTATGTTTTCCTATTAATTCCCTTTATAATCTAGTAATACAGAGTAACAACTAAAGGCGGCCATAGACGTAACAATTACGATGTTTATTGGAAAAGATCTTTCCAAGAAAGATTGTTCATTTCAAGACACAGGTGTAGAGCTGAATCGTCAGATATACAGGTAGAAACTATAAAATACTACCTGTATCTGACGATTTAGCACTTACAATGGGCGATGTGTGTGTGACTTCAATGGCACCTGATCAAAATTTTCTGTCCGGCCTGAATAATGAGCCGACCAATATCCAAGTCTTCTGCCGATATCAGTCGGCTCTTTTCCCACCATACACGTACCGAATATCGTACCAAAATTTGGTTTGTATGATATTATCTGTGCATCTGTGACCACCATAGTGATCTGAGAATAAATTTGGCAAGCGTGAATTCATGGTGAATTTTCGTGTTTCTTTACTGGCAAATAAATTCACGAAACTGGCTCAAAAAATTTCTGGGAAATTTGATCATTTTTCGGCATAGCGTAATGGGACAGATTCGCCCATCACTAATGACTGATCTTCTTTGATTGGATTTTTTTGCCTTCCTCTGGATCAACTAGCAGGTAGGTTAAAAAAAAAATGAAAAGGTTGAACCGATGAACACTCTGTGTGTCTTTTTTCAATTTAACTTACTATGTTATTATTCCCTCTATTTTCCTTATCAATTGAATCTATTTCATGATTATGATTTCAGGGTTTTAAGAGTAGGTGCTATTGATAGTCTCTCTGTGAGTTATATCTTATTTAAAAATTGTAACAATGTTTTGCCTTGACGCTTTTTAAAAAGTTTGATTTTGATTACCAAGTTTATTCCATAAAAAGCCCATGGAATAAAGTGTTCCAAGTGTTTAGATTATCCCCCTGCATAAATAACGTCTGTTTATTTGTGCACTGGACATATAAAGGCAGGGGCACACAGAACAGATTGTCTGCTTTCTTAAGCCTGCATTTTGAATGCAGGAAGAAGATAGCAGATCCGTTGTCATTCACTTATTTCTATAGTCCCATTTACAGACACGGCATGAGCCTATGTGGAAATACACTGCATATTTGACGTAAAAATGCAAACGTAGCCCCACACAGGCTGACAGCAGGCTGGTCTACACGAAGAACAGATGACAGCAGATCTGCTTTCCTCCGCCTGCATACAAAACACAGACTAAAGAAAGTGGATGATCTGCTCATTGTGCCCATTCCCTAAAGCTAGCCACATATGGCTAGATTTACACATGGACAGATTTAAGATGCCATTTCAGACCAAGTCAGTAGCTTGTTTGTCCATGTATAGGCCCTCCCTGACTGCTTCCCAACAAATATGTGGGTGAAAATTGACCAAATATCTATCATGTAGAAATGAAAATCCCATCAGATGAGGACCACATCGGTGTGGGCTTGCATAGGCCCCATTGTATGAGCCAATCGTTGGCCCTGAGGCCCACAGTTAGACCAGTTATATTTGACCTAGCATTTGCATGTCCAAATTGGGTTCAGACCCCCTTGTTTGGTGCCCTCACCCAACAAGTGAATTTGGCTATGTATGGTCAGCTTAACTATGTACATTACAAAAAATAACAAAAACTAGATAATAGATATAGATTTCAAGCAAATAATAAGCCAGTTCAGTTCAGAAGATCTCCCAGTTATCTTTACCAGTTCTTTGACAACTGCAATTACTTCCATTCTCAGAGCAATGCATATATGCAAGTGCCATCATCTTCCATTTTACATCAAGTTCCATCCTCTGCAGCTATACATGGTTGGGAAAGCAGCACATTGATAAAAAAATGCTTCATGACAGGAGGGAAAGGTATGAGGTATAATATAATCCCACTCTACAGCAGTTCTTCCCCAATGAACACTTAAGAACTCATTTATAAAGTGAGTGCAGCAAATAATGCAAAGGTTATGTTTATTTTTCACCACAATGCACCTTGCTCCCTTTTGTACTACTAGTGCCGTCAGGTGCATCTTTTTGGGCCTCCAATAGCACACACATGTAGTTTTTTTGTGTATTAGACAAGGCTCTATTACTCTTTTGTTGAATGGCAGTATACATCAGTATAGTATATGTACAGTACATAGTTATGTGCTGAATTGTGTAATTGCTTCAATCAGCTTATTGTAATACTTGTGCAATAAAATACTCCTGATTAATATGCTAATGACAAACCAATACTGGGTCAAGTAAGGGTGCAGTTGATATGCACATTTCCATTAACAGGACAATTTAAGACAGATACTAATTGATTTTTCTATATCAACATGCTTATTCAGCTGAACACTAGATAAACTTCCACTCAGATAGTATTGACTGCAGATTTAAAGGAATCAAAAACCTCTTGCAGTCAGTCATGAGTCATACTCACTGTATAATTTGTTGGGGTACTTCCCTATTTAGTAAGGAAACAGCTCTAACAGTACCTGTACAGCAGGGGTGTCCAACCTGCGGCCCAGAATGGATATGAATGCGGCCCAGCTTGAATTTCCGCTAATCCAGGAAACGTCATGTTGCAATGTCACGCACAGAGAGCATATGTATGCGGTTGCTTATTGTGTGCTTTAAATTTTGTGTGGCTTCCTAGAGCAGGAATAGCAGTTAACAAGTGAGCGTTCGGTTACTTATAAAGGCAGGTAAGCATTCTTCCACGGTATCACACGCTATGCTAGGGATATATGCAGCACCTACATCTGTGAGCAACTTTTTTCAAGAATGAAGGGCGAAGTGGCTAACGCTAGCAAAAATTCGCCAGCGTGACGTCATTTCGTTACTTCGCCAATTTACTAACAGGTGCTGGCGTAAATTCGCTAGCGAAGTGGACCTACTCTAGCGCTACTTTGCACTATGGCGAAGCAACGTAACTACGCTAATTCACTAACTTGCGGATTTTACTGAACGTTACCTCTTGCGCCAGACTTGCCTTCTCCAACTCAGACCAGGCAAAGTGCAATAGAGTAGATAGGGATTGCTTCAAAAAAAGTTGAAATTTTTTCTAAGTCCCAAAAAACGCTGGGGTCTTTTACTTTTTTTAAGGGTGATAGGCTGAAAAAGATCATAATTTTTTTTTGGGGGTACCCTCCTTCCCCCCTACATTTCCTAACATATGGCACCTAAACTATACAGTGGGCACATGTATAGGGCAAAATCACAACTCTATTTTATTTTATGAAGATTTCCCAGGCTTGTGTAGTGTAATGTATTTGCTGCTACATATACGTCCATTGTACTTTAACTTGGTGCCGTATGCAAATTAGGCATCGCTAGCATAACCTCGCTTTGCTTGACGAAGCAACGGTAGCACAACTTCACTACCTTTCGCCTCCCTGAGCGCAACTTCGGATTTTAGTGAATTAGCGTCGCCCTGGTGAAGTTTGGCGCAGTAAAATTAGAACCAAATTATCTGATGAGCACCTTGAGAATTCACTGTGAATTGCAACTACTTACTTCCATTCAAACAGATATTGATACATTAGTTTCTCAAACAGAATGACAAAAATCCCATTAGGTTTATGATACCCTCTTTCTTTTACAATAAAATAAATCAAAAGTTAGCGTTAGTGTTTGTTTGTATTTCGAGTGTGGCCCCAGAACATTTTTCTTCCTCCAATGTGGCCCAGGGAAGCCAAAAGGTTGGACACCCCTGCTGTACAGTGTGACAAAACAACTTTTACTGGAAAACCCCAGGTCCCAAGCATTATATATGCATAGTTTTCTTTAATAATTATGCATCAATTTATTTCAGTTTTGATGGTTAATGAAGGGCAACACTTTGCAGAAAAAATTGCAATATCACAGTAAAATTATCTTGTTATTGGAATGTGCTGGAGTGAACTGGATGGTGAAATCATATTGCAGTTAAGGCATTTTTAGCTGTGCAATAGCATATATATGCCCCTACTTTAGTAGACAATCTAATTTCCAATATGCTGTTCTTCATAGGAAAAAAAAATCTCCCATGTTGACAATTTCTTTCAAACCCACAACCCTAACAGCTGCTTAGGCATACAGGGACGGAGGCTGGGGAGGGCTCTGATCCCGCTGGTTGACGTGGTTGGTGAAAAGGGCACATAATAAAAAAATGCATAATAAAATTCTACCATGGATTTGTTAAAAATGTTAGCATGGATAATTGCTATGAAATTGTACTATGTAAAAAAGTTTGCTCATCCCTAATGTTAATGGTTAACCCCTAGGTTTTGCAAAGTGCCCTAGAGTGGATAATAAAAAGTGAACTAACTAATTTAAGTCCAAATGTTTTAAGCCTTACTTATTTGAACTCACGCTATTATGTCAATAGATTAATGAAGCAATTCCTTTATGCTTATCGGATGGCAGGGTTATGAAAAGAAGAGGGCATAATGGCATACAGTTTTTAAACCAATGGAGCGCAACCTTTCGGTTGTTAACTCCATCACAAGTCATAAAGATGCATACAGAAATCGCATTTGGATAATCTGGTTTTCTTTCCACAGAGACGTGTATTCCAACTGGTTGGAAATCTCTATATGCAATTCAGTATGTCTTTTGTAAATCTTTTTGTAATCTGTTATTTGGGCACTAGGGCAAAGAACTACAAGAGGGATTCAGGTTTTGGAGAAACTTGTACCACGCTATTATTTAAAACATGTTATTGCTCCTTTTGGAAAAAGTAGGGCTATTTTTTTATTGGTGAGCACTTCAATGCTTCAAAAACTTTTGAGTAATAAAGGTTTGTAAATTCCAATAAGATTGTCTTTCCAATGATATTCATAAGTATATGCTTTTACCTTTCCTATACCAGAGGGGGGACCAAGGGGGGTGCATCACAAGTGCATAAAGAACATTTGTGCACTCTCACACTAGGGGGCAAATTCACTAACCGGCGAAAATTTGCCAGCGCTGGCTTCATGCACATTGCAACACTTCGACAGGCGTAAATTCGCCTGGACAACGCCAATTCACGAAGATCTGAAGTTGCGCACAGGCTACCGAACGCTGGCGAAATTACAGCGAAATTACGCTCAGCATTGGCTAATTAGCATACGGCGTGCTACATATATATATGGCTGTATATGCTGCAGCAAATACATTACACTACACAAGGCCAGAGAACCTTAATAAAATTATATATAGTTGTTATAATGCCCTACATATGTGCCCCCAGTATAGTTTATGTGCCATATGTTAGGAAGTAGGGTACCCCAAAAAAAAAATTACGATCTTTTTCAGTCTATCACCCTTTAAATAGGAAAAAACACCAGCGTTTTTTGGACTTAGAAAAGTTTTCAACTTTTTTTTGATGAATTCCTATCTACTCTATTGCACTTCGCCTGGTCGAAGGTGGCGAAGGCAAGTCTGGTGATAATGGTGACGGTCAGTAAAATCAAAAACGTAGTGAATTAGCATAGTAACGCTCTCTCGCCAGACTGAAAATTCACCAGGCGTTAGAGTGTGAAGTTGGTGAAATTATGACCAGCGAATTTACGCCAGCTACCGTTACTAAATCGGCGAAGTGCCAAAATGACGTCACGCTGGCAAATTTTCGCCACCGTTAGCCACTTTGCCCTTTAGTAAATTTCCCCCTAGGAGAGCAAAATTTCTGGTTTTAAAAAACAGAATTAAAAAAACAGAAATGTGCCTCTTAAAGTTACTAGGAGCAGCTTTATGCCACCCCTGGCAATTTGTGTGGCCTCATTGGTGCAGCACCCTTGCATGTACCTTCCCTCTAAAGCAGAACTGCCCAACTGGAGGCCCACCAGCTGGGTGTGGCCCTCTGAAGGACTTTTGTGGCCCCCAGTCTGCTCAAAGGTTCCCTCCTTTAAAACATGCTGAATATTAAATAATCCTTTCACTACATGTAATAGTAGTGAATATATGTAATAGTAATAGAATATTTAAAAAAAAAACAAAAAAAAAACAATGGTGCCAGGGCCCCCTTACAAGTTGAAAAAAAAAATTGGGCCCCAAAGAATATTTTTAAAAAAAAACATTGGCGCCAGTGCCCCCCTTACAAGTTAAAAAAAATGGTGCCCCAAAGAATATTTTTTTTAAAAAAAACATTGGCGCCAGGGGCCTATAGAATATTAAAATAATACATTGGTGGCCAGGGGATTAATAAAAAAACACAAATTGGTGTTCAGTAAAATGGAACTCATGGCTTCAGGATTTCAACTTTGCCTCCTTTCGCAATTTTGGGTCTTTTCGCCACTTCAGGACTTAAATTTCGGCTGTTTTTGTGACTTCGGGTCTTTTCGCCTCTTCATGACTTCAATTTTGGCTGTTTTCGTTGCTTCGGGTCTTTTCCCCACTTCAGGAGTTTGGCTTCGGCTGTTTTCGTGGCTTTGGGTCTTTTCGCCACTTCAGGAGTTTGGCTTCAGCTATTTTCGTGGCTTCGGGTCTTTTCGCCGCTTTGGGAGTTCGGCTGTTCGGCTTTTCGCTACTTCTGCATTACGGCTGTTCGCGACTTTGGAAATGGCCGGACGGCTTCAGCGCTGTCAAGAGGGGCCCAGCTCTTTCAAAGTGCAGCACTGTCGGGCCCCCCTTCAGGCCCGGGACACTTGTACCCCCTGTCCCCCCCGATGGGGGCCTTACATGTGATCTCAATTGATAGGATGGAGTCAATGGAATTACATTAAAATGTTATTACAAACTGTCAAAATTTCAGTCTAGGCTGTAGAACATTTTTCAAAACCTTAGACTAAAATGTTGACAGTTTGTAATAAAGCATCACTTTAATATATCCATGGAGTCCGCCCTATCTAGCATAAGGATATATTGTTTCTGGGTAATGAGAGCAGCACCCACACATTTAACCATTTGTACACAAGTATGCAACCCCTTTGCACAAGATAATGAAACAGAAAACAATAATAGTTCCTTGTAATGAAGACCATCAATTCTGCATTAGTCATCACAAGAATAGAAGGTTACAGAGCAATTGTGTGCAACGCTAAAATTTGCAAAAGGTAGTGAAGAATCAACCCATCGCAATGACATATACAATAAATACTCCATGTGACAGTATATGAAGCATAGATTAGGTACTGAGCCAAGTACTATGGGAGAGAGGCAGAGGGTATTTGGGAAACCTTACAGTATATATCTTATATTATTTTAAAAGGTACCTGTCTGGCTTTCAACACAGAACAAAATAGCTCTACAGGCATTATTTCATAATATAATGTAACAAATGACATACATATAACGTGCTACACTAGCCTAGGGATAATATTGCCACAGCCCCTATTACATGTCCAAAATATTCATGATGCTGGAATTGTGCCACTGCATTTAATCTGATTGTCAGTGATTGCCATTTGTAATAAACACTTACCTGATGCCACAGGCCAGTACTCCTATTTGCTGCAAGTCCACTGGCCCCAGGTACTTCTGGATCTTCCTCAGGTCTGTCACACGCAGTTAAAAGCCATACTTGGACGAAAAAAAGCTGTTACTTTCTGCCTCATTCTTTGTTTAAGCAGTTATTCTGTCTGCTAATTCCTGCTATGAAAAGTATTAACGTTATTGGATCAGTTATCCAGAAAGCTCAGAATTACATGAAGGCCATCTCCCATAGACTCCATTTTAATCAAATAATTGCACATTTTAAAAAGTATTCCCATTTTCCCTGTAATAATGAAACAGTACCTTTATCCCAACTAAGTATATAATTAATCCTTATTGAAGGCAAAACATTCCTATTGGGTTTATTTACTGTTTACATGATTTTTATGAGACTTAGGGGCACATTTACTTAGCTCGAGTGAAGGATAAGAAGGAAAAAAGCGTTGAATTCCGAAGTTTTTTTTGGCTACTTCGACCATCAAATTGGCTACTTCGACCTTCAACTACGACTTTGCATCAAACGATTCGAACTAAAAATCATTAGACTATTCGACCATTCGATAGTCGAACTACTGTCTCTTTAAAAAAAACTTCGACTACCTACTTCACCACCTAAAACCTACCGAGCACCAATGTTAGCCTATGGGGAAGGTCCCCATAGGATTTCTTAGCAATTTGTGATCGAAGGAAAATTGTTCGATCGATGAATTTTTAAATCCTTCGAATCGTTCGATTCGAAGGATTTAATCGTTCGATCAAACGATTTGCGGTAAATCCTTGGACTTCGATATTCGAAGGATTTAACTTCGATGGTCGAATATCGAGGGTTAATTAACCCTCGATATTCAACCCATAGTAAATGTGCCCCTTAAAGTATGGAGATCCAAATTACTGGATAACAGGTCCTATACCTATATTCAATTGTGTATATTTTTCACATCATTATTATGTTTTTATACTGATTTGTTTCACCTGCTAGTAACGGACCAAACATTCAGTAATATTGTTGGGCTATATAAATAAAAAGGTGTTTGTTTTCACCACTGCACAACTACTGGGAAGACCCTTAAACCTACATAAAAGAGTATCCGTAGTGTAGCATATTATTAGAGCATAAATATTATAATATACTAAAATGTAATTTACATTTCTGTATGGTTCTTACTTTTACCTAAACGGCAACGCAGCTAGCAGCAATACCACTATGTGCACACTACTATAAGTGTATCAAAGGTCATTGATCATGAGAGATTACAGTCTTAAAGACTGACCTTGGCTTTTTGTCATCTCCTTAATGACTCCTTAATCCAATTGTGTGTCTTGGTTTGTGTTTTGCTAGCATTCATCAGCTTAACCTTCGAGCTTAACCTTCACACGCGGCGATTCGTTTTCTATTGTCGTCCGAAGTTGCCTCGCTGGGCGTTTCCGGGCGACAGTAGAAAAAGAATCGCCGCGTGTGAATTAGCGCAGCGATTTCGCCGCGATTTGCATTGACGCCAGCGCCAAAGTTAGCAAAGCTATTTCGGCTTAAAAAACGCAGCGACAACTCGCCCAGCGCAGAATCGCGGCGAAATCGCGCCGTGTGCCCCTAGCCTAATAGCTACAAAATCTAAAATACATATTAAATTATTTAATGCTGCGGTCAGCCGGCACCAGCAGAAATATGCACAATAAATGTATACCGTGAAAATAACACATTCTATTTTTTAAATCCCAAGTGTAGTGACATTTTTTCTATTTTTATGATTTTTTTCTCTCTCAGTGCTTGACAGACCATCACATCTAATGAACTCAGCTGCAGGATTAAGGCAGCAATGTAGACTTCAGTGTATAACCAGACATTCTCTGGCTTCATAAACCTGATGGATACACTGAAATATCTCTAAAAAACAGTACTGATACTGGCAAAGTCAAACAGGGCTTCATTGATTAAACTCTTTAGATGAAGAAGTATACATAAGGTTATTTATTAAAGTCCGAATGCCAAAAACGTTTTTTAACCAAATTAGATTTTTTTTTTGTGGAAAAAAAAACTAGAATTTTTTGAGATTTATTATACCAAGACAATAGAAAAAGTCTGAGTCAAATTAAAAGTCCCTGAACCAATTAAATCATGCTTTTTTTTTTTATAATAAATAAGGTCCAATCATGGATTCTAGTTTGGACAGACTTTTTTCATTAAAATAATCAGAAAAAATTCTTACTTTGATAAATAAGGCCCTTAAAGGAACAGTAACACCAAAAAAGTGTTGTCAGGGAGAATATTTTAATGTAAGAATTGCACCATACAACTGGAAATATTTGAATGTGGAACTTCAAATGCCAGTATGCCAGTATGCATTCCCTTTTTTGATTGGTAGTTGCAGGTCCCAAAAGTGGCTTTCTACCAAGCAATATTTAAAAGGAAATAAAAGGGCTTCACACACTATATCATTTTGTCAAAGGTTTACAGTTGAATATTTATTCTGGTGCTTCCACAGAAACTTTATGAAGTCAGTTGTTACTGAAAACTAAAATGCCTGACATGCCCTTATGAAAAAAAACCCATAAACAATCATGACATTTTATGGTAGTTTTTTAGACCAGATAACTACAATAATAGTTAATAGATAATCTTGAGCAAATAGAATGAAGGTGTGACAAAATCCTTTCTTGGATAAATTAATAAAAATATGTTAACAAACAAAGAAACTTGTTTAAGGTCAGACTTTAAGATCCTTCTATTGCTTTGGAAATAGACTACAACTCATTTAGCAGGACTGTAGCTGTACACTGTGTCGCTTAGACAAAAACAGTAATGAGCCTCGTGAGACCATTCATTTCCAATGTTTAAAACACAGAACATTGTTGAGAGCAAAATATGTTCCTAGTAAGTGCAGTGTCACTGCTGGCTGACTGTGTAATTCTCACTGGCAGACAGTAAGACGGCACTTTTTCCCACTGGGCCGTACTGTCCAGACAATATGAACGCTAGTCTGAAATTTTGGGTATCATCTTCTCTGCAGTTTATCACACCACTTTCTTGGAAATATACCATCATACCTTAATGTCAGCTAGGGAAAAAGAAAGAAAGAATGAATGAAATAACACAAAATTTTTCCAAGTAAACCTATTTGTAACCATGTTATGTAACAATAACTGGGAAAATGCTAGTCAGCATTATTATATTGTTATTATATTCTTGGTAAACGTGACAGCTCATTAAATAGAATGTGTTATTTTTGAAATACTGTACTTCATATTGTTTCTCTGTATTCATTGCATAATACCTTCCTGTTCTTAGTGCCTTTAATTTTCTGCTGATTTTGCATCTTGCCTTTCCTTTTTGCCAAAAGCTCATTCCATAGCTTCCATTTTTCCTCTTTCATTAACTTTCTCTTCTATTTTTAGCCTTTATACCTCCTTTTTATCCATAATTGTTCTTTTTGTTTAATATCCTAATTTCCAAACTCTTTCAACTTTGTGTACAGTATATCTATAATTCTATAGAGATCTATCTATGGTCTCCCTGTAGTCGTAGTGGCTGATACATTAGATAGGGTTAAGAAGGGGTTGGATGACTTTTTAGCAAGGGAGGAAATACAGGGTTATGGAAGATAGCTCATAATACAAGTTGCCATCTTGGATTCTGAAAGGATTTTTGTCTCTCATTGCAGAGAGGCTTCAAATATTTTGTTGCCTTCCTCTGGATCAGGGGTGTCCAAACTGCGGCCCGAGGGCCACATGCGGCCCAGGATGCATATGAATGTGGCCCAGCTTGAAACGCCTGGTTCCCGAGGAAATAGGAGGAGGGGGGACTCTGCCCATTGCCCAGTTAGTAATAATAATATAATAATACGTCTATTTATTATCCAGGTGTCCCATATTACAGTGTATAGTTACATCTGGTTATCCAACTGGTATTGTAGTTCTTTTCTGTGTATTTCCTTTACATTTACAAATCAAACGTGTTTGTGTATTTCATGTGTGGCCCCAGACAATTTTTCTTTTCCCAATGTGGCCCGGCGAGCCAAAAGTTTGGACACCCCTGCTCTGGATCAACTAACTATATATAGACCTAAAAGGTTGAATTTGGTGGAAGTGTGTCTTTTTTTCAACCTAACTTACCATGTTACTATCTATCTATCTATCTAACATCTATCTATCTTCTACTATATTTTTGCCAATTCCTCTAAACTTTTACATTTTCTTGTGTGTTGACTTTTCTACCATCTTTTTCAATCCCTTTCACTTGTATCTGCTTTTTGGGTCTGCTTTTCTCCCCTTACAGTTCATTCATATCCTACACTTCTGGTTTCAGTATGGGGTGGAGAGGAAACAATGTAACAGAAAAATGAACTGCAATGTTCAGGTACAGGGTATTAACTATCAATAACTTGCATAAACAGTAACTTTACAGTATCATGCTGAAAATTACAAAAATAAATGTGTTGCCTTCACCAACCATCCTTAGTTATTCTGTTATTGTAGCCTGCAGACAGTTCAAGACTCTGGCTTTGGAGAATTCCATAAGTAATATTGAAGAAAAAATCATCTTTTTTTCAAGCACAATTGCAAACTTTATATTCATGTTAATGTTCCTTTGCTTTTCAGTTGCTGCTTGACTCATTTTAGCCTATTCTGTGCCTATGTCTCTTTACCTACCATTTCAAATGAAATTATCAATGCTATAGAGTTGAAAATGAGTTTAGATGCTATCTTTACAGACATTGACCCTATCTTTTATGATCATATTGAGGTCAACTCAAAATACAGTAGAGCTATTTGAAAACTATTTTTCTGCCACTTACTTATTACCAACTTATGACATAACATAATGGTTTGTTTATTTCTTTATAGTATTTGTAATTATACTGCTGTAAAATGAATGAGCAGTTGGCCTCTGGTGTCAAACCGCCTTTCATCTATCTATCTATCTACAGATACAATCACTAGCTGGTCCTTCTGATGACTATATGGTGGCATTTGAAAGTTAGTTTATAAAAGCATCTTTTCTAGTTGTCTTTCTTTTATTTTTCTTGCTGTTTTTACCTTTTCTTCTTCTTTTGTTCAACCCATAATTGGAAATGTTGTAGCAACAACCAGAAAGCAGATTAATAAAAAGCTAGAGTCTTAGAGGCCAATTCATTATTTTTGTTGCTTTTTATTATGAGCGGTACCAATGATTTCCACTAGGAAATAATGTTATCTTATTTAACAATTTTTTTGCACCGGAACTATTCATACAAAAAACATGTTTCTTAATCCTTTCTTCCTGCATGACAATTGCAATAATAATTAGGGATTTGAACAAGTATTAGCAGTCAGCGCTGCTAAGGAACAAAGATAAAAAAAGATTAAACTGCATGAAATCCTTCTGGATTTCCAAGCTTGATCTTAAAAAAATCAGGCATCAAAAGACACTATTATACATCACCCCAATTTTTTTTAAATATATCTATTAATTTTATGCAGTTTTAATTAGTCTTGGACAGTTTTTTTGTACTCAGTACATGCAGTTTTCATAAATTCTGTATTTTAAAACTACCATGAAATTGTTTTCTTTGGCTTGTCTTAATCACTTTAACGATTATTAAAAATAAAAACCCTATATTAATGAAAACAATGGATATCAAATAGGACCACTGGTCTGAAGGGTCTGTTATAATGATATCTACAATCTGAGCTGCAAGACTGTGTGACACTTTGCCAGTGCATGACATAAAGTATTCAGACAAAACCACATGATTACATTCAGCGGGATAACAGCTGTGCACTGGGTCCCCTTCAAAAAATCTCCAGAGGGGCCCAGGAGCACACCACCCCCTACTTGGACTTCCAGCCACCCACTCACTCTCGAATGCCACCTTCTGGCTGCCCGTGCCAGAGTTGGTAAGAGTGCGGCCGAGGGCACTTATCAGAGCAATAGAGGAAGTTGATCCCACGGTCCAGCCCCCTACTCCCCAGCAACTGCTTCCTCTATAGTTACATCACCCTTTACATTTTAATACTAAATAATAATAATAGTGCTGCTTTTTCTCCAAACGACTCCATGATACTGTACATTGCAGATTATTTTGAGGTTTCAATTTTTGGATGCTCGTATCATTTTATTTTATTATATGATCAAAAACCACCAACACATTAATTTGTCCTAAATTTGAACTTAAACACTAGCCTATGGGGCTGGTTTCCTTTTTAAATGTCCCACTGATGTGGAATGACAGTCTGTATTGCCATTACTACATTGGAAATGGGATACCAATAGATGGTTAATCAAACACTCAGTGGATGTTAACTTAGTGGGACATGACTTTTTATATTATACATATTATAGTTATAATTATTTATTTATACATTTTTTATATATATATTATAATTATATTATATAAATTTATTTTGGTCCGTTATTAATTAAGTCCTGAAAGCAATTTGTTTTACTAAATACCCAAATATTTTTTTTGTGAGAAACTACAGGATCTGTTATCCAGAAAGCTGTTATCCAGAAAGCTCGAATTATGGAAAGGCCATGGAGATCCAAATTATGAAACAATCCCTTACCCGGAAAATCCCAGGTCCTGAGCATACTAGATAATAGGTCCCATACCTGTATTTAAACAATGCTTTAGAAAGTTTATCTTCAGTTACAGGTTTAATGGCTAATATAATGGAATAGATTTTGTTGTTCTATTTCTCCTCCTATATTAAAATATGTTTCCATTATCCATACTAATTCATGTGCAAAAGCAGCCTAGTTACCTAATCACTAAAGTGAGGCAAAGCACAAAATGTACCATTGGCATAGAAAAAAAGTGTTGTTGGCACTTTTGGCTCATACAGTATATCACAAGCGGCATGTTCTTGCTCTGCTCTCTGTAAATGGAATCCTTAAAGGAGAAGGAAACCCTTTTGGCGCAAAACCCTTTTATTTATCTTTTTTTTTGCAAATATCCTCTGTGACCATGCCGTTTTAAATTCAGATTCAGTTATAGCTATAGTTGCACCAATCAACTCATTAAGATGTACAATATAACTGTTAAAAGCTGAAATAAAAGGAGCAGATGAAATAACAGAAAGAGTACTAATAGATTAATAAAATACCCCTCTTTAGTTTTATTATAGCAATTGCACCTTTCATTCTGTTATTTAGAAAACAGAAAATAACACTGTAAGAGAAATCCTTTACAAACTGTAACCAGCATCACCCAGGAAACAAATGACCAATTTTACAAAAATGTGATTCTTCTCAGTGTGGTTAATCAATTACAATCTCATTACTGATGCAGTTGCTCCAGGAGAGATGAGGCTTTCTACAGCAATCAGTTTGGATTCTGGCAGAGACGTTACCAAGGATACAGATCCAAGGGAAATGGGGACACTGGGCTGAGATCAGCTTTCTGAATTTGGAAGCTGTAATGTGGTTAGACAACTAGTGAAATTATATGATAAAGGTTTTGTCACACTCTTCCAGTAGAGATTAGTATATGAGCGGCGGAGTGCGTGCTTGTACCATAATACATAAAATCAAGGAATCTGCGTGGTTGACATGATGATAACTAACAATATAAATAGCAAGATTATATTCTAAAGTGCATTTGGGCTTGTACAGCACTGTACCATTCTGATGAATGTCTGTTATCAAACACTGTTAATGTAACATGTACGTACATTTATTATTGTTCCTGTAATAGCATAGATTTAGACAAGACCTTATATAACCTATACAGAAGACTGGTGATGGGTGAAAAAAATCACCAGGCGTGAATCCGTTTCGAATTTCCGCGTTTTGCCAGCATCTAATATATTAGTGAAACTGCAGCAAAAATTCAGCGGTGAAAAATCTGACTCATCAAAAAAGTTTTGGCTCACGTCAGAATAGTCACGCGTCAAAATTATTTCGACGCCCATTGACTTTAATGCGAAGACCCCAAAATCTGTAAAAATCTATAAATTCCAAATCTATAAAAAGGAACCTAAACTCCAGTGATGTACTCTTCTCGGGTATGTCTTTTTCCCCTGGTTTGGCGTTCCTCTTTGAAAAAATAGGCACCACTCTGGGCATATTAAATAGCGCTGCAATATTTTTAGTATTTCCCATGTCAGCTCTGGGACTTGTTCAGAATCCCAGACTTGCCCTGATTTTACTACAAATTGTATGTGCAAGTCTGGAAAGCCTCAAGATAATTGCATGGTATAAGGCATGCATGTATAACCTTATTCATAAAGTGCTACTAAGATATGCAGCACTATGCAATTTTACAATACAGAAAATTAAGCATAAGGAAGGACAACATTATAATACATAATGATTAAAAATTAATTTATAATATGACAGTGTATTATAATAAATAAATAGAAATTTGTAGAGACCAAGTGCCACTTGGTAAGAGACACAGTAGGATTGAAGCTTACATATATAAGTAAAGTTATATAGTAATATATAAGTAATAAAGACTAGTCCAGACTTTTCTCCACAATGGAGCACTGGTGTGGGGGTAAACACAGTATTGGCATCCCCCAGTGCATTACCCTTTCTTTGTTCTTTAAAAAACTCATAAGGCTTCTGTGATAAAATCAGACATTATAAAAAAAAAATCATAAGGCCTCTCCCTTGCTAGATATATATTGTTAATTTAGTGTTTATTTAAGGCACCGATAAAGATTTTATAGTTTTTAATTAGGACATTGGTTTGATCCTTGTGGTCATATCAAAGGAGTTTTCCGTGCCTCCTTGATAGGAAAATGCTTAAATCTGACCTTCTCACAGCTCAACAAATGATATATAAGAACACTGCTTTGAAGTAATATACGTCAATATACGTTACATACTGGTGCATACTGTGCACACAACTTTCTTCAGACACCGATTTTAGAATTATTATTTAGCTTTCACTTTTCTCAGGATTTTAACATATAAGTGTATTTATTAGAAATGTCTCTTGGTAACACCAAAAAAATAGTGTTTTAAAGTAATGACAATGTAATGCCCTGCACTAGTACACTGGTGTGTTTGCTTTAGAAACTCTACTATAGTTTATATAAACAAGCTGCTGTGTAGCCATGGGGGCAGCCATTCATGCACAGGATACAAAGTAGATAATAGATAAGCTCTGAAGAATCCCATTGTACAATACAAACCTTATCTGTTATCTGCTATTTTTATTGTGCCTTTTCTCCTTTTTCCAGCTTGAATGTCTGCCTCAATGGCTACACAGCAGCTTGTTAATATAAAATATAGCGTTTCTGAAGCAAACACACCAGTTATACCAGTGCAGTGCAACAGTACATTATATTTTCATTAGTTTAAAACAATTAAATTTTTTGGTGTTACTGTTCCTTTAACAAGTCCATTTCTGCCTGTTTCAGAAGCCATATTGGTAGGAGAAAACATATGTCTAGATTTTAAAGGTCAAATTTTACCCTACATGCCTGTATAGCAATTTACAGTATATCTCATTACAGTTTCTGTTAAATTTATCCATACAGTACATATATGAGTTATATTATGTTGATCTCTCAAAGGGACATATTTACTAAAATAAACTTTTTCTCCTCGTCAGACACAAAACTTCATATCAAGCTTGTCAGGTGTATTTTCCCTGGGGCATTGCTTATTTATTAAATACTGACATTACACCACTACGAGCTTATAAAGCCAGAATGTTGTTATTGTAGAACTACGACAGGGTATTTACTATGTAATGATAAAAATACACTTGTGAATTATTGACATAAAGCAATGACATGACAATGTAAAAGTGGTGTATTTGTGTCTGCTGTAAAGGTATGTAAGTTCATTATTGCAAAGTTAATTTGCCATATTCACATCTTGGGAAATTGCTGATGGTGAATTTTTATTTTGCTGAGAATACACCAGATTTAGCAGATCTAAATCCTAAAATATGAATTGGTGTAAACTCTGGTGCTATGGGCTATTTTACATTTTCAGTTTTAAATGGTTTCTGAGATTTATACAATTTTATTCAGCTTTATACTGCTAGACAGGCTTGGCTCACCAGCTGAAAGGTCCATAAAGTCAACGACCCTAATATTCAATGTACTGTCTACGCACTTCCTGAATTCAGTTAACCCTATTGTTGCTGACTCCCAGTTGAGCCAAAAACCTGGTATTATCAGTCTAAATTTATATCTCAGAAACTGCTAAAAATAGAAGATGCATTGCAACTTGCAATACAGCTCAGCCATTAAGACAAAAATTCACTTTTTGGGTTTAGATCGCCTTTAAGTTTGCCATTTAGTAAATATGCCCATGGTCTGACTACATGAATCCCAGCAATTGGTGGAAGCCTGTTATTCAGCAGCTCTCAATGTTGAAAGGAAAAAAATATGAAGAACAAGGTTGGTATTGCTCAGTCTTTACTAAGCATTCAGACAAAGAACAAGCAAAATGTTTGGCATTAACTTGGGAACTGAACATTAAAATATGCCATCATCCATATCATGAAATTACTCACATTGTTCTACTGGTTTGATTCTGTCAAACTTGCCAATCACCTCATTGCAAGCTGGCATCTTCACAATATGCTATTAGGTGATTCCAAAAGGACCTTATTCCAAATGCCACCAGCACTTGCCAAGAGATTGCCTATGACCCGCTTAAAAAAAAGGACAAGTTGCCAGCATTTTTACAACTTTAATGCATTTCCGGCAGAAAGGATATGATGTAACATAAGATTGTGGAAGCTCTAGCTTCATTTTAGCAGTTTGACTGGTCTGAGGTGGCGAAGTCTTCTCTGGCAAAAGAGGTAGCGTTCAGTAAAATTTGGACTGAATTTGCGGAGTAATGGTCGTTCACTAGAGTGAAAAGTCGCCTGGTCCCATGAAAGGATGGGGTTATGTTGAAGTCTGTCCAACACCCACTGGACTTGTGGGTTTACCCATTGGTTGGGTGGGTTCAGGTCAACTTCTGTGCATAATTCTTGTCCATCTTAAACCTTTTACATCAGAGGTAATTAATTGTTAAAATATTTTTTTATTCAGTTTTAGTACATTTAGTTCTTATAGATGGAAACTTGGGCATGCATAATTTCAGTTTTTATTTTAATTCCTGTTATTGACTACTATGAAAATAGTACATCTTACTTTCTCAAGGTAGCAGCTTCTGCTTTAAAAATAATTTAAGGTGGCCATAGAAGAAAAGATCCGCTCGTTTGGCGACATAGCCAAACGAGCCGATCTTTCCCCGATATGCCACTAACGGCATGGCTATATATCAGGGGTAATCTGAACGTTCGGCCCTATGGCCGAACAATCAGATTACGATGAGAGCGCAATGGGCTCCGGCGGGACGGTCGGGACAAAATCAAACCTGTCCGATCGACGAAACTACCGATCTCCGCCGGACTAAAAATGTCTGGACTCTCCACACACAGTCCGAAAATCTTTGCGTCTATGGCCACCTTTAGTTCAGCTATAAGTAGCATATAACACATAATCTAAATGCTAACGCAGCCAAAATTACCATGAAGCTACTCCAAAGGAAATCAAAGGCCATGCCTTCAACATGTACAGTATTCAAGTCACTTGGGGAAAGAAAATCATGCAGTTAGTAAGCTTGTTACAGAAATGGAAGCATTATCTTGTTAATAGCAAATTAGTTGTGCATGAAAAATATCTCTTCAAATAGAACAGAGGTCAGTTCATCCTATTGCATGTTATATGAATAGTTATCTTGGCATTAATGTATGTTCTCATAACAAAGGGTAAATATTTTATTTGCAATGTACACTGCTACACTTAATATTGATTAAATGTCACAAAGAGCCATTTTCATAAAAACATGACTCTGGATTAATCCCTCCTGCTCTCATTATCCGATCACTGTCATGGATCGCTGCTACACACTACTATGTATGTTATCTAGGAAGGTCAATGCATGGGGTGAATGTCACCATAAAGGATGACACCCCCTTGCAGAAAATATAGTGTTTTTTTTCTGGAAATTCCCAGCCTATGCTCTAATATGAATATATATTTATTTTTAAGGAAGTAAAGCAGAATAAAATTGTAATGCCTCTGATTCCAACATTAATATGCACTTTTACAATCCATTTAAACCCAAGAATTTGCAGTCAAACAGTATTTATTTAAGCCATAAAACAAAGAAATTCCTATAGATATACTGTAAGTAACTGGTACACAAAGAGCAATGTATACTCCATATTGAGGGGGTTATTTACTAAACTCCGAATGCAAAAATCACAAAAAATTTGTGATTTTTTTTTTTAATAAAATCTGACTTATTTATTTAAACCCCGAGGATGGAAAAGTCCGAATCTGAGACCTGTCGAGGTTGCATATAAGTCAATGGGAGGAGTCCCACTGATTTTTTGATGTGCAATACCCCAAAGTTTTCAGAGTTTTTGGGTGAAAATTCCGAAAAAATCATGAAAATCGGATGAAAAAATCCGAAAAAATCGTGAAGATAGGATTTTTTCCTGCAAAGCAAATTTTCTGGAAAATGCAATAATAAATAAGCGTAAAAAACCCAAGCGGATTTGATTGGAGTTTGTAGTACAAAATATTGAGATAAATTTGGACTTTGATAAATAGCCCCCATAATATTCAGTTTCGCAAACACACCTAAGCTGGACAGAGCTACAATTGTAGTCTACACCAAACCTATGCAGTAAATGCTTAGCTTCTTCTAGAATTCAGTTTAATTGGTGTTGTTATGGTTATGAATTTATGTAAATTATGAATTTAGCGTAAAATGAATGGTAATTGGTTATTGCATTTTTAGAACAGTCCAGGTCATTGCTGTGTTATTATAAGCACGTTTTATCCTTGTGGAAAGGGCAGAAACAATAACAGTCATTAAACTTTTTTTAAGGAATCCACAGACCCTTCTGTGGCACTATTATTTTAATATTATGGGTATTCAAATCTCACTCTAAGTTGTTTCTATACCCCTTATAAATGGTTCAGCAGCTTTGTCATTGGATTTCGACTCAACTATAAAATGCTGTGTGGGACAAATCAATTCATTTATTCAGTTATCAAACTTATACTGTATGCTCTTTGAGGATGAGACTATACCAGAATAATTGTGAACAGTATTGTAAAAGTTTAGTAGCACAGCACTATAGAAATATAATAATACAGTATTGTAAAACTGGGTAGCATTCTTAAGTATTACAGAGGCGGCATTTATTATTCATGTGGTATCATTTCAACATTCAGGATTCATTTCAGCCCACCACAATTATTATCGCTACTAGAACTTTATAGATATAGGAGAGATATGGTGGTAAACAGAGAAAATGCTGGGATGGTGATGGTTAGGGTTTTATTGTTCTTAACTGTGTGTTATTGGCACAACTGCCATGCCAAGTCCAGCTATAAATATTTCTTTATAAAATGGACATAGTCAGGAGGAATGTACAATAAATATGTGTATGTATTAAACATACAAGATAACATACAAAACAACCAATAATCAATACAAAAGTAGTGATGGGCGAATTCGCCACGAATTCCCTGAATTTCCCATGAAATTCACAAAAATGGCGAAAAATTAGTGAAGTAGCGATTTTGACACCTGCGACAATTCACTGGCGTCAAAATGGGCGCTGGCATCAAAGTAGACGTCAGCACCCTTTACAGTCAATGGGCGTCTGTTTATTGTCGCCGGCGTGAAAATTCGCCCATCACTGTAAAAAAGGTATAGCGATATATGATACCCAGGAGTTTACAGATTAACCCATAAATTTTGGTTTAACCATTATATTACATTTTAGTTTTGCAGTCTTGATATCATTATGGCAATTGAAACTGTTGATACTGTTTCAAGTAAAACTATACCCCAAAATGAATACTTAAGCAACAGATTTTACCATATAAAGTGAGATATTAAATAATCTTACCAAACTGGAATATATATTTAAGTAACCATTTTCCTTTTACATGTTTTCGCTTGAGCCCCCATTTTATGAAATTCTCTGTGCTGTCTCAGAGATCACCTGACCAGAAATACTGCAGCTCTGTAGCACTGTAACAGGAAGAAGTGTGGAAGTAAAATTCAGAAATTTGTCCGTTAATTAGCTCATGTGACCTAACATGTGTGGTTTGTTTGTATGCACTGTAGGAGTCGTAGGTGGCCCTTATTTCTTAAAATGAATTTTTCTTATTAGGATTACCCAATGGCACATACTACCAAAAAAGTATGTTATTATGAAAATGGTTTATTTACATGAAACAGGGTTTTACATATGAGCTGTTTTATGCAATATATTTTTATAGAGACCTGCATTTTTGAGAGTATAGTTTTCATTTAAATCCATGTAATGCCTTTATTGCCCAAAAGGACAACAAAAGGGTTAATCAACTATTCTACACACTGAGCTTAGGCTGGACACCTCCAGTAATGCTAATGGAAAACCTTCGATGAACAAGCTGAATCAGAGCCTGTAGGATCTGAAAAGAACATGTAAACAGTGCTTATCTCTACAAAAGCGTGGTTATCTCTAGCAGCTGCCTGCTGGAAGTGCAAGTTATTGCTCATGTTCTGGCCTTGCCCACATACTGTGAAAGTTTGGCAAGAGTTGGATTATAAAGCAATCAGCCAAATGTATTACATTCCAGTAACAAAACAGCACAAACAGATATTTCTATGTGATCCAAATGGTCACTTTGCAGAGATCACACAATAATGTGCTTTGGGTACTCGGCTGTTATATATATTATACAATAAAGCGTGGCTAGTGTAGTTAAGTGTATTAAAGGGTTTACTTTATACCTGAAGATGAATTATATATGTTTATGTATTCTTGGTAAATATGCATATAATGTAAAATGATAGATTGTTCTACAGCTAATATTATCTAACCACCTGTCAGTTAAATTCTTGTCCCAGTGTACAGTATCTTTGGCCTACTAGCTTAAAAGGATGATCCGCAGCCTACACATATGGAAGTGGGTATAAGCTAAATAGGGAGGACAACAATCAACTGTTGCGCAATGTAAATAATGGCTCAGGTAGGAGCTACAGATATACTTCAAATAAGAGCAAACATTCTCAAAAATTTGAGTTTTTGCAGTGTGCTCAGAAATAATAAATTATTTTTGTTTCTTCTAGCACTATATTCATTTGTTCATATACAGTTATTTTTACCAAATAATGCTGTATATGGAGAAAATAAATAAGAAAGAAGATGCACTAACTAAAACTGATATTATTCCACCTTACTCCAGGGAATTATTCAGCAGAATATGAACCAGAAAATAGCTCTGAGGTGAATAAATAGTGGGAAAAGAAAATGTACCTTTCTTTGGAACCTAACATACTGTAAATGCAGCATAAGCCAAATAAACAGGACCTATACCGAAAATATATCAAAATATATTTATTTTATTCTATCTATATATTATTATTATTATAATTATAATATATGAAATGGATTGGGGGAGGTTGCACATAGCAGTTTTTTCCAGTATTTCAGCCAATTGCCTTACCCAGCTAACTGCTCTGCTGAGCTACTATCTTAAAGTAGCTCAGCTACTTAGTTTATGAATGTGGGCACATTTATTCTGGGGATGATCAGAACTTACTTACTGTTTGTCATGTGTGAATTAGGCATCGCCATCATCAGTTGCTACTCTTCATAGTCACTCCTATGTTTCAGGCATTTAAAGGCACTGATAAGCAGCAAATGAAGATAATGATTCTACTTGGCAATTGATGTTATTGAAAAACGTGTGCCCTGATTCTGTAGGTCTCTGTTCAACAAAAAATCACCATACCTTTCTTTCAATTATCAGAGTCTTTATCCAAAAGTCATATTTGCAAAATTCCATTTTGTGGCATAATGCAGCCATTTCCCCAAGCACTAAGCTGCATTCAGAGTAAGATTAAGGGGGTTATTTACTAAAATCTGAACTTTTCATACTATTTATCAATAAATGTACTCAAAAAAATTTGGTGCAGGAAAAGACTCTATAAAATCATAAAGAAAACAATTTTTTTTATAATCTGACGTCCAAAAACTACGATTTTTTTTCAGTCTTTTAAACGCCTTTGGGTTTAATAAATATTTAATAAATCTTGAAACATTCAAGTTATTTTTCCACTTTAAAACCCATACTAGAAAAAAATCCAACTTTAATAAATAACCCCATGAGTGTCAAGCACCAAAACACCTGCTAATTATGTTTCCATAAATGTGGCGATCTTTTTCAGCACTACTTACGACACACTAATATGTGCAAATTGGCATTAACATATTGCATGGAGAAAGTCGGTACAAGTGAAACCCTGGATATACAATAGATATATATCCACGTTGTAACTCCCACCCTTTCCATCTACAGTCAGTTGATCACAGTGGCGGCCAATAAAAGGGTAACCATTTGGAAGTTTAATAGGGGAATGTAATATGTTTCGTTAGCGCAAAAACTTTTGACAAAGACCATAATTCCTTCGATCGAACGATTAAATCCTTCGAATCGAATGATTCAAAGGATTTAAATCCAACGATCGAAGGAATATCCTTCAATCAAAAAAAGTTAGCCAAGCCTATGGGGACCTTCCCCATAGGCTAACATTGACTTCGGTAGCTTTTAGATGGCGAACTAGGGGGTCGAAGTTTTTTTTAAAGAGACAGTACTTTGACTATCGAATGGTCGAATAGTTGAACGATTTTTACTTCGAATCCTTCGATAGTCGTAGTCGAAGGTCGAAGTAGCCCATTCGATGGTCGAAGTAGCCCAAAAAAACTTCGAAATTCGAAGTTTTTTTTACTTCGAATCCTTCACTCGAAGTTAGTGAATCGGCCCCTTAATCTTTGCTTAGAGATGTAATATTCAACTGCGAATGATTTTACATTGTAAGCAGCACTAAACATTCGCAAAAACGCCATTTTAAACATTGCTTGCTATTTTTAATTACATCCCTCCTTTAATCTTGAAACTTCAGGTGAAACTTCAAATGAAGGTTAAAGGAGAAGGAAAGGTTAAAACTAAGTAAGCCTTATCAGAAAGGTCCATCGAAATATACCAGTAAACCCCCAAAGTGGTGCTGCTCTGAGTCCCCTGTCAAAATAAATACAGCATTTCTTTCCTTCTATTGTGTACTCATGGGCTTCTGTATCAGACTTCCTGCCTTCAGCTTAAAGCTCATTGCCCTGGGCAAGAGCATGCTCAGTTTGCTCCTCTTCCCCCTCCCCCTCCCTTCTCTACTGTAATCTGAGCCCAGAGCAGGGAGAGACTCAGGCAGGAAGTGATGTCACCCCACATTAATACTGCAGCTCCTATTCTAAACAAACAGAGAGTTCCTAGAGCTTTTTACTCAGGTATGGTAAAACATTCTACAGAATAAATATAGCATTCTAGCTTGCACTATTGCAGCTAATCTATTGGCAATAAAATGACTCCGCAGCTTTCCTTCTCCTTTAATGAAGCAGTAGAATTCTTAATGAATCGGATGAGAGTGTAGGACTGGCCAGACCAGGGTTCTGTTGTATGAATAATTTCATATTTCAGTGCAAAGAGCATGTATGGGTGCAGGTATCTTTTATAAACGGCATTGATGTTTTTCATTGCATTTGCAGTCATTATAGCACAGCACCTATATGGAGAACTATAGTTCCTCAAAAAGTACATATGGATCTTATTCACTGTTCTGTGCCCCCACTCCAGCCAATAAAGCTCATGAATATTAGAGACATCTGATGACTTTAATAGTGTTAGTTTCCACCACATCTGCAGTAAAGCTATATTAATGCCAGTAAGGCTATATTTATCAACCATTCTGTACAAAAGCATTTCCTTATATTACTTTTCATTTTCGTGTTATATGTAATTCTAGTTGTATTCCACTGCCAGAAAATTCTTTATATGTGAATTCTGTTTATTCCCTTGTGAGTGTTTCATATTACATCTCTTCATCTCCTCTTTTATAAGATGTACATACTGGATAGAGGACTTGGAGCCTTCTCTGATATTCTTTGTGAATCCATAATATTGGAGTTAAACTAAAAAAAATGCGGTTCTCCCTTGGATGAATATGCTTCTGCGGTTATGAAAGATTGCAGACTGGAAAAGCTAGAGGAACTGGTTCATTAAATTCAACCAATCTATAAAGTAACTTACACTGATATTATAATAATCTGATTTATGGATCATAAAATGCAGGTATCGTTAACATTCCTGATCTTATAACATTCACAGCTGACAGATGGATTATCACAAAATGATTTTGCAATACAGAAATGGCATCTGCAACTTATGCATGGCAAGCTATATTTTACTGGTGTATGCAATTTAAAAATATACATCTATGTAACTTTTTACATATATCATGTTTTAATATAACCATGCATGTATGCAGCAATTCCTATTGAGGACAAAAATTGTTGTGATTTCAATAGATCCCAAGCATGTTAAAACCAGTAGTGTTCAATATATGTAGCTGATATGTCTTCTTGGATAAGGGTCTTGGCGAAAGCAGATGGTGGAGAGAAGATGGCTTACTTTCATTTCACCTCACACAGGTGCACAGGATGAATGAAGGAATAATTTATATTTGTAAACAGCCAACTCTGGTGCAAGGAAAAGGTTTGCAACATTAAAGTCACTTAATTTCTCCTAAGAAGTGCCATTATTTTTGTTTTAGAAAGACCGCCTTGTTTATTTATTGCAACTTGTGCTTTAACTACAGAATATAAAACACACTTTCACAGTGAACTGTATTCACACAAGATGATTTCTTCCATACAGGACAACATACAAAAGACCCTAGAGCTCATTCATAAAGTGTAAAAAAGGCATTCACAATGTTTTTTTTTTTAACCACAATGGAGCATTCTTTTCTAGAAACCCAGCCTGGTGCAACCTGTTGCTTACATCAGGTGCCTGATAGGTACAGTAAAATGCAATACAAATACTGTATGTGCAACTTGCTTCTGCTAGGTAAGGGGCTCCACAGTGGCATGACATAGATGGACACTTAGGGGCCGATTCACTAAGGGTCGAATATCGAGGGTTAATTAACCCTCGATATTCGACTAGGAATTAAAATCCTTCGACTTCGAATATCGAAGTCGAAGGATTTAGAGCAGATCGAAGGATAATTAATTCGATCGAACGATAAAATCCTTTGAATCGAACGATTCGAAGGATTTTAATCCAACGATCGAAGGAATATCCTTCGATCAAAAAAAGTTAGTCAAGCCTATGGGGACCTTCCCCATAGGCTAACATTGACTTTGGTAGCTTTAAGATGGCGAACTAGGGGGTCGAAGTTTTTTTTAAAGAGACAGTACTTCGACTATCGAATGGTCGAATAGTCGAACGATTTTTAGTTCGAATCCTTCGATTCGAAGTCGTAGTCGAAGGTCGAAGTAGCTACTTCAAAAACATGGCAACGTTTCGGGCCGCACAGGGCCCTTTCTCAAGGCTTGAGAAAGGGCCCTGTGCGGCCCGAAACGTTGCCATGTTTTTGAAGTCTGCAATGAGCCAATAAAAGTCACTTTTTGCATTGACAAAACTGGATTGTGTGCTACAGCTACTTTGGACTTTGTTGCAATTGTACTGGCTCTTCGCAGGGGGCCTTGTATGCTGTTTAGCACCAGATACCTGAAAAGGCTGATGGAGTAACAGGTGAGCGCTCTCATTAATGGGGATTAATTTGAAAAGGACATTTTTTAATACAGGGTGTCCGGTTGACAGGTCCACTTTAAATAAAGTAAACAGGAATTGCAAATTGACACTCAGTATTTTTTATTCTAAATATGCTGGGGTTATGAAAGTCCTCTATGTGTAATCAACCAAAAAGCAAAGTAACATGAGGAAAGAGTTGCTTTTCAGACAGGATACCTTGCCAACTACTTGTCATGCTTATAAAGATATGTATGGTTAAACTTTAGGTGGGCTGACCATTGTCAAAAGGAACTGACACTGAAATATAGTGATGTGTGGGCCAGGCCGAAAACCATGGGACCAAGGTCAGAAGGGATCATGCTGACTTCAACTTTCATGGGCCGAGGCAGGTTTGGCCTGAACTTCAACATGCATGCACCCACCCTTACTATGCTCCGCATCAATCGCCAGTCCTCTTTTTTTAAAGATCGACTACTGTCTGATCCGCCCATTCTGTTATGTCAGATAGGGGTAGCATGGGTCTATAAATACAGAGGCTTTCAGGGTTGGGGTCAGTTGCTGGTAATAAATGGGTGGGTTAAGATCAGGTGTGCCTCAACACACATTTTGTCATCAGTTGGAGATCAAAACTAACACCACTCTTTCAGTATGGGCAGTTAAATAATCTAAATAAATTATAAAAGCATTGCATTAGCTGCAAAAAATTGTTTGGTAGGTATAACAGTAGATATATTTTTCTATAGGCAAATATACTGTATATCTACTTATGCCCCACTTATTTATTTCTTTGTCAGCTTCTCCCAATTCCATCATTGTTGTCTGTAACTGACACAGGTACCATTGTGAGCATTAACTATTAGTAGCAAGTTGGTGACTTTTATCACATAAGATGCTAGAACAAAGGTGTGAGCTCTAAGTTGGGTACGCTCTGTCTCATTTTTAATTCTGTATCATAAGTGAAAGTGATAGACCCCTAATGTGTGAAAAATTGTGTCCCTTATGTCCATCTCCAGATGTGTGTATTCCTAGTACAAGGTACAGACCACAGACAAGCAGTGAGTAGGCGGTAAGAACAAAGCTCTTATGGACCATGCAAACCTTTCTGTATTCACTAATCACTGCATACTTGACAAAGGGGCGTGTCCCCGAAACGTTGCATCTACCGCATTAAACGTGCAAGGTGGTCCTTGCTTGTGAACCCTCGCCTTTATATTTTATTGTCTCTCAGCCAAAAGCAGGCATTCGGAGCAAGGTTCAATTCTCTGAGCCCATTTTTTTGCAATTTGCACATTGTCTCTGTATCTCTCTATGGGGCAGATTAACTAAAGGACGAATTGTCGCCAGAGACTGCTTCGCACCCATCGCTACACTTCACCAGGCGCAAGTGTGCACAGACTACACTAATTCACTAAAATGCAGAGTTTTGTCATCGGAGCCAAACGCTGGTGACTTTTCGCTAGTGTTACTTTGGCAATGTGAGCTTTTGATAGTGAAGATGCGCTAGTGTTCATTTCTGCCTAGTGAAACTTCACTAGGAAGATCTAGCTACTTTAATGCACTTCGTCTGGTCTGAGGTGGTGAAGGCAACTCTGGCAAAAGAGGTAACGTTCAGTAGAATCCGTGAATTTGCGGAGATACGACCTAACAATAGAGTATGAATGACCGCTAACACCAATCTCTTTCACTAGCGAATTGGCACTAATGTTATCCACTTTGCCGTTTAGTAAATCTGCCCCTATGTATTGTATCCATATTTGCATAATGCTGTATGTTCATTTGTTACCATGATATATATAATTATGACACTACATTTATGAGACACACAGACCCCTTCACTTAGCAACAGTGAATATGCTTTGTGTTGGAAAAAAATCATATCACTTACTTCTACCATTTTCTAGGTCAGAAGACTGTAACATACTAAAAAAAAGATAAATAGTGCAAAGAAAATGCTTCTCTCTTCTGACTTAATAACCGTTCATGTAAAAACTGCTTACAAATGGATTCAAAAACTTGATGTGCAGTCACATTATACAACTACGTGTGCTTTTTATGCAGTCTGCAAAACAATTTGCATTTGATTTTGAACTCAACAGACCAAAGTTGCGGCATCCAACATCTCCTTTATATCAGTAGTTGGTTCACATGACTACCCGGGCCCATGCATTAATACATTGGCTGTCAAGAATGGTCAAACTGATGGCCTTGCAAATAGAATTAAACTGATAATGTGCATGATGTCTAAATAGAATCTATAATGCTGCATGATACAATTCCTACAAATTAACACTGATATGTGAATCTATTTAGTAGGCAAATGTGTGCATTCATTTCAATGACAAAACAGAATCACTGATCACATAGGTGACATTGTTAGAAGAGAATTAACTCCCAAAGGCAAGAATGTACGGTTTGTGTTTCATCTACAAAAGGCAGAACCCCCTCTGTCAGTTTGAGAAAAAACATTGTGTGGCCTTAGGGCTTGTGGTGCTCAGTAGCGCATTGTGAATAAAGCTTTAGGTTATATTCACCTTGGCATTTTTTAAGTTGGCAATACATTGTATATTTCCTTTGTAATTTCCTTTAATCTCTCATAATGGAAAATCAGATGTTAAATGGTATTTTTTATCATTAAGACCACATTGGTTAAATTCGATTTTTTTATAGCAAAAAATCTAGATTTAATAGTGGAAATTAAAATTAGCAATAACAACTACAGAATTTCTGTGACCTTCCTTCTTTTTTATTTTATTCAAACCCATTACTTAAAGCTGCTGTCAAGTTGATTTAAAAAAAATTAAAAAAAAGATTATTTTGAGGAAACAGCGCTAGGTCAGGAAAATACAACGGCCCTTTATCAAGCTTGATAAAGGGCCATTGTTTGGCTTGAAACGTTGTAACTGTCCAGATCGTAAAACCAAAAAGTAGCAAATAAAGGCTTTTTGACTTAAATCCTTGATGGTGCTGTCTGCTACAGTTTGTTTGGATATTTGAAGTCGGTTGGAGTGGACACCGAATGACATGCACCAGATTACCAATAAGAAATTGAAGCTCTTGGTGAGTGCTGGTTTAATTGCCTCTTCAGGAAACTACAACTCCCAGCATTCCCTCCGTGTGTCCTTAACAGCTATAGGACTGTGCACATCAGGGACTTGCATCGCCCCTAGCTGTTGAAATGTGTGTAATGTTAATGAGTGATGCATGGCTGACTTTGCAGTTTACTGGAGCTGTAATGGTCGTTAATGAAAAGTTAAAGGGGTTGTTCACCTTTGAGTTAACTTTTAGTATGATGTAGAGAGTGATATTCTGAGACAATTTGGTTTTCATGTTTTATTATTTGTGTTTTGATTTATTTAGCTTTTTATTCAGCAGAGCTCCACTTTGCAGTTTCTGGTTGCTATGGTCCAAGTTACCCTAGCAACCATGCATTGATTTGAATAAGAGCCTGGAATATGAATAAGAGAGGCTGGAAAGAGGTGGAATAAAAAGTAAAAATAACAATACATGTGTAGCCTTGCTTAGCATTTGTTTTTAGATGGGGTCAGTGAACCCATTTGAAAGCTGGAGAGAGTCAGAAGAAAAAGGCAAATAGTTAAAAAACTATTAAAAATAAATAATGAAGACCAGTTGAAAAGTTGCTTGGAATTGGCCATTCCGTAACACAGAAAAGTTAACTTAAAGGTAAACCACCCCTTAAGGACAGATGGGTTAGAAAAAATAGTTTTAATTAAAGAAAAATCATTTTAAAGAAAACCACATCCCTACTCTTTGTACCATGTACAAGCCATGTTGCTATGGAAGCACAGATGGCAGTTAACTGTAGGCTCCAGCAGAAGGTGAATAATAGACACACATCCTTTGTTGAATAAGCAAGCAGCTGGTTTTTCGACACAGCCCATTCAACAAAGTACAGATGGGTTGATTATTCAAAGCCTTTCAGTGGTCCCCCTTTATTCACGTAGACACTAATTACTCTGGATTGTCAGGCAATGACCTGCAGTACATCTCTGGGAAGCAGAGCATTCTGTTCGGCACACGCCACCGCTGCAGAGCTGAAGCTAGCTCACGCCTGAGTAAAATAGGCAAGCTACTCTTTTGCTAAGTACAAACGATTTTATAGATTGCCTCTTGCGAAGGTGACTTGGATATATTCTAGCATTAAAATTTAATAGTATCTGCAGCAGATTTCTTTCACCCCCCCCCCATCCGTTGTTCTTTCAGTATGGGCAGTGCTTATATGGAGATTCGTTTACTGAAAAGTGGGAGGAGATTGACAGACAAAATCTCTCATCTATTTTTTTTTTCCTTGAGAGCGAAGCTTCTGCACAAAGGAAGGAGCTGGGTATTTGTCCAGTGAACACACACTTGGATGCTGCCTCCTCCTCTAATGTGGGAACACTTGCCAAAAAATCAGGTAAGCTTTCAGTCATCTCAGCTTAAAAATGATTCATTTGATTTCTAATATCATCCCCTATGTAGCATATATGTTGTATGTAGAGACAGCAGATCTACAGTATATGATATGTTTTATTAGTGTTTTATGAGGGGTAGACATTTGTTCTGGATTGTGAGTTTGTTACATACACTTTGGTTAAGTCACTCCCCACCTGCCTATTTTATTTTAACCCTAAATAACAGGAAGCAGTCAAATACATCAGTGGTCCTTAAAATATAATTCACCCTGTTCCTTGCACCCAACAATACTATTTGTATGATATGATGACTTTACGTCGGGAGTACATGCTCCCGGTATAAGTGTGCCTTATAAAATGTCTTTATGGGGGAATAGCCTTACAATGCACAATTCTACTGCTGTTATTGATGCTAATACATATTACATCCTTTTTGTGCCATCAAACGATTTCCCATCTCATTAAGATCCTTTTGCAAAATAAGGTTAAACATTATCAGATACATCTGGATTGGCACTACATGCTGAGTACATAGATCCTTTGAATTTTTCTTTATATATATAGAGAGAAGAAAAAAAAAAAAATGTTATCTATATCTATATATAATAAATGTTATCTATATCTTTATTTTAATGTCCATTCGTGCATTTAATCTCTCACCACCATCATCATCTTTCTGTGCAGCCAGTCATAATGTAATACACATCTCTATGTTACGATATTGCTCTACTCACCAGAATACACTGTGAGTAATTGCTTTGTTATTTAAGAAGCAAAAGAATAGAATAGATGTTCATAGAGACACACACCATAGAGTTATGTATATTTTATTAGGTAAAAAAAATGTTTATGTTGCCAGAAATAACCCATTTAATTTATAGATATTTTTCCACCTTACAGAATTTGCCCTGGCGTCTTCCAGTTTTATTAAGCACAAATGGGCAGGTAAATATGCCATTTTTATTTTAAAGATTATCTGCTTTTTCTAATAAAAGACCATTGATACAAGAAATGCTAGCTGCATCCAGCAGCCAAGCGGTTAATGCAGAGAAACTCATTATCTGTAAGTATTTTTTGTTGTGTGTAACCATACACCACCATTTTCTCTTACAAGCAGGGATAAAGGCAATAGCTGAGAGCAATACACTGTGCAGCACACCAAATTTAATGAGATTGTATTACACTGGATGAGGAGCAATGATTTATCATTTGGAAATTATTTTACAAAGATAATGTTGCATTTCAGAAATATGATAGGTATAAATACACCTGTATAAATGTAGAATCTAGCATTGTCTTGCATACCCTTATATATATCATTTTTAAGCAATATTTACAGGTGCAGGTATAGTATATTTTATCTGGAATGATGGGGACCTGGAGTTTTACTGATAAAGCGTATTTCCGCAATATGGCACACCATACCTTATGGCCATTTGTATGGATTTATGCCAGCTTACATTAAGTCAACATCAGGTAAAAGGTGCTGTTTTATTAGTACAAGTATGGGATCTCTTATCTAGAAACCAAAAATCCTGAATGATTTGAGTCATGGGAAGGCCTTCTCCTGTAGAGTCCATTTTAAGCCATAACTACAATTTTTAGAAAGGATCCCCCTTTTCTTTGTAATAATAAAACAGTACTTTGTACTTGATGATAACTAAGCTGCATGAATCCATATTGGAATTAATGAATTGTGTTTATTTAGGGGCACATTTACCTAGGGTCGAATATCGAGGGATAATCAACCCTCGATATTCGACCGGCGAAGTGAAATCCTTCGACTTCGAATATCAAAGTCAAAGGATTTTGCGCTATTCCTACGATCGAACGATCGAAGGAATAGTTGTTCGATCGAACGATTAAATCCTTCGAATCGAACGATTCGAAGGATTTTAATCCATCGATCGAAGGATATTCCTTCGATCAGGAAATTGTTAGGAAGCCTTTGGGGACCTTTGGGAACCTCGGTAGGTTTTAGGTGGCGAACTAGGGGTCGAAGGATTTTTTAAAGAGACAGTACTTCGACTATCGAATGGTCGAATAGTCGAACGATTTTTAGTTCGAATCGTTCGATTCGAAGTCGAAGGTCGAAGTAGCTCATTCGATGGTCGAAGTAGCCATATTCGACCATTCGAAATTCTAACTTTTTTTCCTCTATTCCTTCACTCGAACTAAGTAAATGGGCCCCTTTATTTTTAAATGATTTTTAGTAGACATAGTGTAGTGATCCATATAATGGAAAACCCCTATTCAGATAACCCCAGTTCCTATGCATTATATATAACAGATCCCATAACTGTACAGAGAAAAACAAACAATTGTTTAAATAAGACACTATGGCAAATGGCATTGCCATATTTCAGAGCTTTTAAGACAATGGGTTTCTGGATAACAAATCCTATGCCTGTACTTAATACTTATAGAGGTCTGATAATCAAGTGATGATCTAATCATGAGTACATGCCTGTATTCGTTATTTATGGAGACCTTTATCTAGCCATCAATCTATGATCTTGCATTGAATGTATTTGTGATTGTATTTCTAAGGCTGTGAAGATAGAAAACAATTGAACAACTTTCTCAGTTGTATTTTACATTTTACTCGTTGAATTATTGATGACCTTTCACTTTTCACTCATAAAAAATAAGGCACTTCTGACTTTGCAGATCTTATAAGTGATTTGTAATTACCCATAATGAAATGTTACTATACACAGTGACCTGTATAACTCATGATTGATGGGCAGTTAAAAGCAGGCTTTAATTCTCTGCAAACTACACTGAAGAACAGATGGTGACCAGTGCACTGTATAGTACATGCTTTCTTTGTATGTAACCCCTTATTGGAACATAACTTCTTGTGAGCAGCTGTGGCAGAAAGGGGTTAACGTTTTATGTTGCAATATTTTTATTTCATAGCCATTTTGTTTCGTGTATTCACCTATTCCATTTTGATTTGGCACAAATGTGAATCTAATGGTCCTACAATCTCCTGGGAGTAGAAGATTTGCAGAGCTATCTGCTCTGGATATTTGACAGCTGCATAAAACCGGTACTATGCAAAATTGTATTTCACTGCATCAACATCTTAGAAAAAACATCTCAAGCATTTGCATCACTATACTAGTGAATGGTTTTCTTCTTGGCTAGAAGTTATGTAGTTACAAAAAGCTACAAATCAGTTTTGATTTATTTTCATCCTCCCTCCAACACCAAATTCTACTGTCACTCTCAGATAGAAATGACTGCTCCAGCTGTGTTTGTTAATTATATTGTATTCCTTTTAAGGTCAGCATGGGTTTTAATTGGTTTCTAATATGGTAGAACTCTTTAATAATGTTAATATAAGAATACAGAAATGGCTTCAAATAACAGCATTGGCTTGGTATAATAAAAAGAAATCTGAATTTATAAGTAAAAATTAAAAGGAATATGCTATTTATACTTATGTGCTGGTTTTTAAATGTATTCGGTTCAGATGAATACAAGATGTAATAGATATTTCACTGGTGCATCCTAATTCAAATAAAGCTACTTTTGTAGTGCCACTTATATTGGGCTTCAAAAATGATAATTAGTAATGGGCGAATAAATTCGCCAGACACAAATTCGCAGCGCATTTTCGCATTTCGGGGTAAGCAAATTAATTTGCAAAACTTCGACGACCATTCGCAGGTGAAAAATTCACCACATCAAAAAATTGACGCGCATCAAAATTATTCCGATGCCCATTGACTTTAATGCATTTGGACCAAATAGTGGTGTGAATAAAAATTGTCGCTCGTGTCAAAATTGATGAGCATCAGAATTATTTTGGCGCCCATTGACTTCAATGCGTTTCACAAATTTTTTGCCGTTTCCCCGAAAAAATGCACACTTCATCTAGCCAAGAGACATGCCCCATGTCACCTCCCATAAATGTAAATAATAAATGCCTGATAGTACCAGCACTGGTGATTTCAGTCCAAAAATTCTCCACTTTCAAGTCATAGGGGCAAATTTACTAAAGGGCGAAGTGGCTAACGCTAGCGAATATTCACCAGTGTGATGTCATTTTGCCACTTCGCCGATTTACTAACGGTCCCTGGCATAAATTCGCTAGAGAAGAAGACATACTCTAGCTCTACTTCGCACCCTTACGCCAGGCGAAGTTGCGCTCTGGCAAAGTGACGTAACAACGCTAATTCACTAACGTACGGATTTTTACTGAACGTTACCTCTTGCGCCAGACTTGCCTTCGCCACCTCAGACCAGGCGAAGTGAATAGAGTAGATAGGACTTGCTTCTAAAAATGTTGAAATTTTTTCTAAGTCCCAAAAAACGCTGGCGTCTTTTACTATTTTAAGGGTGATAGGCTGAAAAAGATCATAAATTCCCTCCTTCCCCCCTACATTTCCTAACATATGGCACCTAAACTATACAGTGGGCACATGTATAGGGCAAAATAACAACTCTATTTTATTTTGTGAAGCTTTCCCAGGCTTGTGTAGTGTAATGTATTTGCTGCTACATATACATCCATTGTACTTTAACTTGGCGTCGTATGCAAATTAGGCATCGCTAGTGTAACTTCGCTTTGCTTGACGAATTCCCTGTTTGGGTTCTCTTAAGCTGTGACTTGAAGATATTCAGATAGATAGTTAGTTCTCATGCCCTAATACCATTTGTGTCTGTGACCACGTCAGTACAGGCAACAATTCTATGGCGTCAAAACCTATGGAGGGAATTCTGAAGAGAGAGGATATGATATATTTAAATGTTATTGTTAACACACATATTCAAAAATCTCCAATATAATCTGCAGTCCTGTATAACTGCAATAGAGTGTCCATTTAACATACAGATTACATGCTAAAAACAACAGATAATTGATAGAAGAGGCAAAGAGGGTAGATACAATGAAAATAGAGTAAAGAACTGATGATGAGCAGAGAGGCACATTGACAAATAAACACTAACAAATTGTTCACTATTTTGTAAAATTGGTTTTTGAAAACACACAGAGAGGATCTGTAGGTTAATTCTCTATGTTTTTCATCTACCTGAATTATTTTCTTTGTATACACTGCCATTATTAATCTTTTCAGCAAAAAAAACGTAATCGTATATGCTCTCTTCCAACTTTTGCTTCCAAAAGCATTTTATATTTGTGTTCATTCAAAATCCATGTGTGTGAACAGTCCATTTTTAAGATAACTTCTTTGAATACAGAGGCATTACAAATATCCTGTAAAATAAATCCTTAGAAAGGATGATGTCATCTGAGTGATGATATTTGTGTCACGGGACTCACTAGTTTATGTCAGTGTCACTTGTGCCACAGAAAATGATGTATAATTTACCCCTGTTGTAAAATATGAGGACATTAGAAGCCACCTCAGCCTTGGGCATTGGGCTTATATTTGGTTATGGAACTCTTTGGAGACTTCTAATATTCTTTTAATTTAAAAAAGAGGTTACATTTTCCTCTATATAATATACAGGTTTCAGTAAGTCATGTTATTCAAGTGACATGACAAGCTTTGAATATGATGGATAGCATCACTAAGGACAATTTATTGCCTATGATATATATATATATATATATATATATATATATATATATATATATATATATATATATATATATATATATATATATATATATATATATATATATATATATATATATGTAGCACATAGCGGGTTCATTGCTTTGAAGCCACTGAATAGCATCTGCTCAAATAAAACCTTTATTCACAAACAAGGATGCATTTCACTTTTATATACCATTCTTTGTGAATAGAGCAAGTTTTAATCAAACTGAATCTGGTGCTGTTCAATTACAGTATGTGGCATTTAGTCAGGCTTGCTGGAAGGAGGACAGAATGCAAAGTGCACTCAATATCTTTCTCCTAGGTTGCACTAAAGCCTTTATTATACTTTTGTATTGAATCTAAATTTATATCACATTACAGGTTTAACCAACATCCCTGTTAAGCTTCTGAAATACTTAATGGCAAAGCATAGTGGGAAACATAGATTCTAAAAGTTCCAGCTCTAGATAATGATTCTGACATTTGTTTTGATGCATTTATCTTAGGCAGTGTCAGTTATTGGTGCAATAATATGTTTCTGCAAAACTCCAGGAAATAAGTAGACTTGGCTCTCCAGCCAGTCACAAATAGTGTTTAATATTTGCCAGATGCAAAAGTGACTTGTGCTTTACTTGTGCTGGAGCAAGAAATGTGGATGAAAGTGAATGGTACTATACAGGTTCCACTAAAGCTCAGCAAATCAGTGGTAATGGAAATATTGTAAATTATGAATTTGGTGTTTCTGTAGAAATAATGTGTATTATTATTATTATTATTAACATGTATTTATATAGCGCCAACATTTTGCGTACAAATATTTTCTTAGCCAAAAGGAAACAGGTGCAGGCAAAGAATGCCCCAAACGGCATATCCCTTAAAGGAAAACTATACCCCAAATTAAAGAATCTTATCAAATTGGTATATATATTTAAGTAAATATTGTCCTTTTACATCTCTTGCCTTGAACCACCATTTTGGTCTGTGTGCTGCCTCAGAGATCACCTGACCAGAAATACTACAACACTAACTGTAACAGGAGAAATAGTGGAAGCAAAAGGCAGAACTTTGTCCATTAATTGGCTCATGTGACCTAACATGTATGGTTTGTTTGTGTGGAGTCATAGGATCCCAGGGGGCGGGGCATTTTTTTTATTTAGGATTACCCTATGGCACATAATGCTAAAAAAACTTATTATAAAAATTTATTTAAATGAAGCAGGGTTTTACTTATAAGCTGTTTTATGCAATATATTTTTATAGAGACCTACATTGTTTGGGGGTATCGTTTTCCTTTATGATGGTTGTACACGTTCTGATTAAACCATATGAAGCAAAAACAATGTCTGGTATATACAGTATATGCTAGCCTGATTATCCCTGACAATATCTACATACTATGGATATCATTATATTTGAAAATGTATCTGTCAATCCACCATGCAGGCTAGCTCTTGGTATATTGGCAGATAAGGAAATGAAGTAACTGAGGTCACTTTTCCAATCATTTGGGCTGTCAGTCTGATACTGTTTGAGACTGTCCCCTGTATGCCCACCATTAATCAGGTCACCATTTTTTTCTGACTAGTTAGTACTTAAAACAATATTTTCAATATTTTGAAACTTTTGTAAAAAATGTATATATGCTTCAGGCAGATAAGTATAAATTAGGGATGCATCGAATCAAGGAATTCGGTTCAGGATTCAGCCAGGGAAAGGGCTTTTTAAGCCGAATTCAGATGTGGTGAATCCTTCTGCCAGGCGGAACCAAATCTGAATTTGCATATGCAAATTAGGGGAGGGGAGGGAAATCGTGTGACTTTTTATCACAAAACAAGGAAGCAAAAAAAATGTCCCCTTCCCACCCTTAATTTGCATATGCAAATTATGATTCGGATTCGGTTCAGTATTCAGCCGAATTTTTCGCAAAGGATTCGGGGGTTCGGCCGAATCCAAAATAGTGGATTTGGTGCATCCCTAGTATAAATCAGTAATGATGTTTTTGCAGCATTCAGCACAGAAAGGCTTTACTTATATTCAGCCATGCAATTTTGATTTCCTTTGCTTGATCATCACAATATAAAAGGTCGAAGTACCTCATTTACCAACATGAGTGCAAATTTGTCACAATGCAGAAATACAGAGTGACCAATAAATAAATAGCTTGGATTAATCTAATGCAGGTTCTGTTATGAAGCAAATGCCTGAAGGTTGCTTTCTGCACTAGTACATAGTAAATGAATGGCACAGTGTTTCAAATGTACTCAGCTACCATTCTGTGATAACACTGGAAGCCTTGCTACAATAGCTACTTTATATGTCATTTGAAATGCTTTGCGTGTAAACAGTAATATGATTGTCCTGAACTGTACACATTGCATATTGCAGTTACAAATCTCATAAAAGTAAGCTGATGATGGTTAAGTAGTGAACTTTATGTACAATGAAACAGACATTATATATGGGTATGGGACCTATTATACAGAATGCTCGGGATTGGGGTTTCCCAAATATTGGATCTTTCTGTAATATGGATCTTCATACCTTAAGGGGCATATTTATAAAAGGTCAAATTTAAAAAACTTTGAACTTCGAATTCAAAAAGACCAATCGAATGGAGGTCGAAGTTTTTTTGGGTCAAAGTGGCCCGAATTCGGCCTACTTCGAATCATACCATCGTACTTCGAATCTTCGAATCGTACGATCGTACTTGGATCGTACTTCGGTTCGAAGTTTTTTTAACTTCGACCTTCGATCTCCCAAACTCCCCCAATTGCCTCCATACAGGTTGTAGGAGTTCCCCCATAGGCTAAAACAGCACTTCGGCAGCTTTTAGGTGGCGAATGGTCGAAGTCGAAGTTTTAAAGAGACAGTACTTCAAAAAAATTCGACCTTCGAATTTCAAAGTTTTTTCAAATCCAAGTATGACTATTCCCTAGCCGAAGTACTCAAAAAATAGCTTGAAATTCGAAGTTTTTCACTTCGAAACTTCACCTCGACCTTTGGTAAATCTGCCCCTAAGTCTACTAGACAATCATGTAAACATGAAATAAACCCAATAGGCTGGCTTTGCTTCCAATAAGGATTAATTATATCTTAGTTTGGATCAAGTACAAGGTATTGTTTTATTATAACAGAGAAAAAGGAAATCATTTTTAAAAAGTTGGATTATTTGAGTATAATGAAGCCTTTCTATAATTCGGATCTTTCTGGATAACAGATTTCCGGATAAGGGATCTCCTAAAACTAGAGCAACAATTCTAAACTTTGCTTTTGATCCGTTTATAAAAATGTTCATTCATCAAGTCCATGCTATAATCTGAATAAGTTAAAGCAACTGGATTTTCTGAGTTTTGTTGAAAATGTTTCACCACTTATCCAAATGGCTTTTCAACTGAGTGGTAGGGTATTCCCTGGCATTTAAACCCATTAGGGTAGTCATAGACCTCCAAACACCATGGTTCCATTGAATTTAGTTGTTACATGAAAGTTTGTCAAAGAAACATTAGTCCCTAAAGTCTCTAGTGGCTCAAAAGGGTAATGCACTACTACAAAAGCACACCGTTCAGAGTTCCAGTTGATGGGAGGGAGTGTATTTAGAGCCTTTGGTTTTACATTCTCAAAAATGTATATCTGTATGCTCTCTTTTCAGAAAACATAACACCATTAATCTTCTTACTCAGTTTCCAATCAATTCCCTCTAAATGACTTGCCAGTTCTTTCTAAATAACTTGCCAATAACTCAATATGGTTAGTTATCCCTCATTTAAAACTTCAGCTTTGGACCCATAGTTTGTATTTTGCTCTCTGAATTGAATATGGACCTTTTCACTGTATGTTGCATATTAATATGAAATAGGCTAAGATGAAGCATCTGACACACCATTTTCTCCATTAGAATTAATAGTAGAAAAAAGTAGGCCATTTTAACCAGATCCATCTTTGTAGATTGTTTGAAATGGATATGATGAACCATGATGAACTTTATTTCACTGCGCTTTTAAATAACATCATGCCAACACTCTTCTACAATGGATGAACATGAGGTGGGTCGCACCAAATGTAATGTGACATGGTAAATGTATTTATGTCCGGCTGGATGTTTGTGTGTTTTGTAAGAGAAGCAAAAATGAGAATTGAGAATATTTTTACTTTTTTTAATAAACTTTTGTTTTAGTATATTAATCCCATATGTAGTGATGGGCGAATTTGCGCCGTTTCGCAGAAAATTTGCGAAATGGCGAAAAATTCGCGAAACGTCTCGTTTTTGACGCCGGTGCCCGTTTTTGATGCCTGTGCCCATTTTTTTTTTATGCCGGCGCCCGTTTTTGATGCCAGCGCCCATTTTTGCGGGCGTTTCACGAATCGTGCAAATTCGCCGCATATTCGCACCTGCAGAATAAATTCGCCCATCACTACCCATATGCAATAATGACATTTGCCCATTTTGTGCCTTTATTTAATAAGTCATAGCTCTATACTAGTGATGGGCGAATTTATTCGCCAGGCGCGAATTCGCGGCGAATTTGCGCGATTCGCCGCCAGCGAATAAATTCGCGAAACTCCCGCAAAAATTCGCGGAAAAAATTCGCCGGCGTCAAAATTTTTTTTTCGAAAAACGGACGCCGGCGTCAAAAAAAAACGGGCGCCGGCGTCAAAAACGGGCGCCGGCGTAAAAAAAACGGGCGCCGGCGTCAAAAACGAGATTTTTTGGCGCAGCGAAACGGCGCAAATTCGCCCATCACTACTCTATACCTGTACCATATTTGCTGCGAGAAGGACTAAACCCATATTGTTTTCTCCACTAAGTTACTTACCATGACTAATATTAATATTGATTAAGACCGTTATAGGGAAAACCTGAGCCATGCCTTAAATGATGTACACAAATTTTAAACTGCTTTCTTGTAAGCTAATAAAAGATTTGGCAGATATGTTGTAACAATGAAAATGGAGTTGCTTGCCCATTGTAGAAAAAAAATATTTTTATTCAGTGGAGAGTTCAGAAGGTATGTTTAAAATATGGAATTAAAATAGAGAACTATGATACTGAAAGTATTGAAAGTATTTCTTATATTTATTTAACAGGAAGTATATTTAAGATGAAGCTAATGAGGCCTCCAGCAAGATGGTAAGTTTTAAGAATTTTTATATTTACACTTTGGCATCTCATAGGTTTCAGGTATTCATTTTCAGTTTTGTTTGTGGGACCTCTATGTAGATAAATATAAAGCAAATTATTTCTTTTACTGCAAAAGCATTCACAATGAACTCCAAGTGCTGGTAAGATTGCATATACGGAGGCGCAAGAAAGTCCTGGCACTTCTCCATACAAGACCTCCAGAGAAGACAGTAGGTGTGCATCCAACATTTTATTATGTAGTGCAGCCATTTCTTTCTTGCTCCGACATATACATGTCGCTCTGTCGGTTCCCAAGGGCAACTTTGATCATAGTGAGCCTCATGTTATGAGCAGTTCTACCAGTATCTTCACAGCTTATCTGGGATCTCTTAAGATGATAAATATGTAATAGAACTGCTGGATATGCAGACATCCTTAAAGGTTAGTGATGAGAAAAGATAATAGAGACTAAGCCCTAGAATTACCACAATAAAAACAATGCAGAAATTAATTAGCCTTTATATTAGAGGCTTCTTTAGTTAAATTATTTTTGAAAGAAAAAATAACTCAAAATGCAACTATATTAAAAACAGAGTGTCCAGATCAAATGATAAACCTAATACCATTACACCAATAAGGAACAACATTACTTTCTTTATAATGTGCACTTTATAATTACCAAACGATATGTATATATTTATAAACATTTCATAGTCCCACATATGGGATTATCTGCCTAGCGAGCAGAACATCATACTGAAACCATTTCAGGACACTAGCTTCAACTAGAAGCAGCTGCATGCATTTCGTTTTTTGCTGCGTTGGTTGCTTTGTGTGTTTTCTCTTCCAGCTTCTATTATGTGACCTGAATCAGGTATACAACTCACATTGTTATAACTACACCAGAAAAGATTATGTTCTTGGGAATCACTAGCTGCAAGGTGAGCACTTTTTGATTATCATGTGATTCCAAAAGCAGCCGATGTGAAAATTCCTTCTTTAATGTGCTAGTGTAGTTTTGAATTTAACAAAACAATAAATATCAAATATGTACCTAGAGCATTATTAATTTGCACAAGAGCATCAAAAGATGCATTACAAGCCACAGTTACCCCTTAGTGATTGATATATTTTATATCTAGAATGGTTTCCTATATATTTGTCCAGTTAGCCTGATTCCATAGTGAAAGATATCCTTGGTTTGTACAGGTATGGGATCAGTTATCTGGAAACCTATTATCCAGAAAGCTCCCAATTATGGATAGACCATCTCCCATAAACTCTATTTTATCAAAATAATCCATATTTCTAAAAACAATTTCTTTTTCTCTGCAAAAATATAACTGTACCTTGTATTGGAAGGAAAACCAGCCTATTGTGTTTATTTAATGTTTACATGATCTTACAGTATAGTAGAGTTAAGGTATGAAGACTTAAATTACGGAAAGATCTGTAATTCGGAAAAACCCAGGTCCCAAGCATTTTGGATAATAGGTCCCATTCCTGTACTAAAATCTGCAGTTGTATTGACAATAAATATAATTTACACCCTGGAGTACAAATTATTTTGGTGTGGGCTAAATTAAATGCAAAACCTATTTCCAGCAATATTTTCACAAGTATTAATTTTACCCTAGTGTGCTTAATATTATTATTATTATTATTAACATGTATTTATATAGCGCCAACATATTGCGTAGCACTGTAAAGTAACTGTGATTATACAACTACATCACATGAATTACATACATAGAATATATGGAGTAACAAACATCACAATCAATACAGGTACAAAGAGGTGAGGAAGGCCCTATGCATAGGCATACAGTCTAAAGGGAAGGGAGTAATACACAAGGTGTGGGAGTGGGCAAGATCGAAGTAAGTGGGTGAGAAATGTGGTGTTGTATGTGGTGTTGCGTTTGGTAGTTAAGCAGAGTGAGGGTAGGCTTCTCGAAAGAAGTGCGTTTTCAGAGATTTTTTGAAAGCAGAAAGGTTGGGAGAAAGTCGGACAGATCGTGGGAGAGCGTTCCAGAGGAGGGGTGCAGCCCTTCCAAAGTCTTGAATGCGAGCATGTGAGGAGGTAATGAGAGAAGAGTTGAGTAGCAGGTCAGTAGAGGAGCGAAGTAAGCGAGTGGGTGAGTATATAGAGATGAGTTCAGAGATGTAGGGTGGAGCAGAGTTGTGAAGTGCTTTGAAAGTCAGTGTCATTAATTTGAATTTGATTCTGAAAGGTAACGGAAGCCAGTGCAGGGATTGACAGAATGGCGAGGCAGAGGATGAGCGGTTGCTGAGGTGTATGAGCCTCGCAGCAGTGTTCATTATGGACTGGAGAGGTGACAGTCTCTGGAGGGGGAGGCCAATTAAAAGAGAGTTACAGTAGTCTAGACGCGATATGATGATATATGATATATTCTTTATCATATTGTGTAGTGCAGGGATCCCCAACCTTTTGAACCCGTGAGCAACATTCAGAAGTAAAAGGAGTTGGGGAGCAACACTAGCATGTAAACTGTTCTTGGGGTGCCAAATAAGGGCTGTGATTGGCCATTTGGTAGCCCCTATGTGGATTGTCAGCCTACTTTGATACTCTGTTTTGCAGTACACTTGGTTTTTATGCAATTAAAACTTGCCTCCAAGCCAGGAATTCAAAAATAAGCACCTGTTTTGAGGCCATTGGGAGCAACATCCATGGGGTAGAAGAGCAACATGTTGCTCACGAGCTACTGGTTGGGATCACTGGTGTAGTGTATGGTGAATAAGTCTTGGCGAATAAAACTGTACATCTTAATGGAAATGAAACCTTGATCTTAAATAGGTAATCCATACAAATAATTCCACTGGGAGGATCTTTCAAACCTTTAGATTCAAACATAACAGGATCTTTAACACCTTTGGATTCACACATAACTAGTTCTAGCAGATGTGCTATTTTTTTTCCAATACACATTCAGATATAATTAAAAGAGAAACCTACCAGAAGTAGGCTGACATGAATTCTAGTGCTTCCTCTCTCGATGATGCTGTCATTGGTGTTTTTCATGATGTGCAAGTGCAGAATGTGAAGAGATAAAAAGGCTGTATCCATTTTTGGCTCTGTAGACCTTACATGACTATCCTAATCAACAAACAGGCCAAATAGAGAGCAAATACACTAAGGGGTCAATTTATTAAAATTCTAATTTCTATTTTGTTTACAAATTTTATTTTTTCTATAAAAAATGTGTTATTTTAACTCTTAAAAATGTATATTTATGAAGTGTAAAAAACACAAAAACCTCTCATACAAAACTGCACCAAGCAAAAGCTGTTGTGGTCCTATAGAAGTCAGATGGGAGCTGCACTGATCCTATTAGATTTTTTAAATCAATTCAGAGGTTTTAAGATTTTTTTGCTAGTAATTATCTGAAAAACATTTTTTTTAGTTTTTTTGTATTTTTTTCGGCATCATTCAGCTTTTTTCCATTCATACTTTTCATATCTGTGTATTTTAAGAACTTTTATGGCATTCGTGGTTTTAGAGAAATAGATTTTTTTAGAGAAATAGATTTTTTTTTAGTTTTTTTGTATTTTTTTCGGCATCATTCAGCTTTTTTCCATTCATACTTTTCATATCTGCATATTTTAAGAACTTTTATGGCATTCGTGGTTTTAGAGAAATAGAGTTTAATCATGGTTTCGAAAATCTCAAAAACCATTAAATTCCGACCTTCACTAAATAGGCCTCCACGTCTCTTTGCCATAGTACTGTAGGTGCGGAGAATTGCTGTAGGTAAAATGCTCAAATGGTGATTTTATGTGGAAATGCATTTGTAGTTATTTCCATGTGATTATGTGGTATAAGTGTTTTCCCTATAGCAATACTCAGCACCAACGATGGCAAGATTTTTTTTTGCCACAGCCAAATGCAAAATAAAATCCCATGTGTCAAATATAGGAGTAATATAATCACACAGCTCACAATGTTTTGCTTGTTTTCTCACCTTGAGCCCTTCAGAGAAAGTCTTTCTTAGGCAGTTAATATGTATGGACTTTGCTATTTCATTATCTATTGTTAACAGGAACAGTTTATTTACCATACATATGAACCACTTTTCCAAGCACTCATTCTTAATGCTTCCATGTTCTTAAAATAAATATCCACCCAACTGCACCTTCAGTTTGAATGTGTCAAATAACAAAATATAATAAACAAAGATAAAATAGATATCTCATATAAACCTCTTGCTCTCTTTTTTACAGAGATAAAAGATTTAGTTCTGTTTCCAGACTTTGCAAACCTGTCATCTTCCAGCTGTCACAACTGTTCTCTGGTATGAGAAAATATATGTTTTCTGTTTTTGTATTATGTTTTTCAATGCCTCTTATTTTACTGCAGTGGAAAAATATACTCATAAGACTTTAGAATAAAATAAAAACGATAGAGGAGCAAATATGCTAATAGAGTATAGCCTGCTTCTCCAAAGATCATTGTAGAAGAATACAAGTTATTCTATATTAATCAAATATCCAGGTTCCAGATGATCAAATAAGGCATCTATTATTCATTTTATATTAACAAGAATGGACCTTTTTTTTTAAAAAACATCTTTATTATTATTTTATCTTTATGCGGTGCCTACATATTCTTCAGAACTTTCTATAGATTGCACATCAATCACAACAGTTCCAGCCTAAGCTGAAGGTTTGATGTAATAAAAGGTCTTAAATGTAGCCATATCTAGCGACCTGCAGCAGCCAGATATGTGTTTTCAAATAACTGTCTAGTAAATGCTGCTTGCTGATTGGTTGCTTTGGGTTACTAGAGAAGTAGAAAACTTTAATAAACTTTGTTTATTTGGGACACCATACAAACTAATTGCAGGTAGTACCTTGGCTGGAATTAAATTTCAGCACTGCAAGGCAGCAGTTGTGACTACTGCACCACCTGTGCAAAAGTATAAAGAATAGTTCATGCTTTGCTCCAGCTGGCATTGAAGTTGCAAGTTGATTCCTATTACTTGCCCCTTTTAAGCATATTGATGCAGTTTTAGCTACTTAACCCTTTTATGAGATGAAACTTAACAACTTACTCCAAGGATCTGTAACATCATTTTGGGCTATACAGACCAACGGGCTTAAAGGAGAAGGAAACCCCCTAGGCACAAAAATCCCTCCCCTGTGTTGCCCCCCCTCCCTCCTCCCCCGTGGTCTACCTGTTACCCCAGGCAAATGCCCCTAACTTGTTACTCACCCCTCTACGCAGGTCCTGTCCACGGAGTTCACAGGCGCCATCTTCTTCCGAGCGGTCTTCTTCCTGCTTTTGACCGGCGTTTTTTGGCGCATGTGCAGTAGGAGCATTTACCGATATGGATCTACTGCGCATGCACCGAAAGTCACAAAGCCTTTGTGACTTTCGGCGCAGTAGATCCGTACCGCTAAATGCTCCTACTGTGCATGCGCCAAAAAAAAAGCAGATTTTTGCGCCTAGGGAGTTTCCTTCTCCTTTAATCACCAGCTAGTGCACTAGAGCATGGGTCATGACTCTAAAACCTCAGGCTAGGGCCTTCGCAGGGTACTTACATCACTACAGAGGCATTTGCAAATTATATGTAGGCACAAACATAGCTTACACAGAGCTTCAGAGGTAGAGGCAGGCGCATTCCCTGATGCTGTAGATAAGGCAGTACAGCATACCTCCAGGTCAAGGAAGAGAACCTAAAGCCTGACACCATATCCACTGTGGTCCCTTCACTGTAGACAAATCTTACAGCCTGGGAAGCTACTCCCTTCTACACCTCCTTGATGGAGCACAAAGCTGCTCTTTCTCTCTTACCTCTCTGCCTTACTCTCCTAGAGAGTCTATAACATTATATTCCTGCCACTCATTAGCCTCATTCATGGGGTCCCTGCTCCCCAACTTATCTCTCTAGAGTTACTGGTCCCTCTAGTGCACATGGCTTTTCTGGGCCTTGCTGTACCAAGCCCCGGCTGGATCAGCATCCAGCATCCAAAGAGGAAGATCCACCCCTTCTCACTCACTATCCCAAAGTGTGACAGGATGTGGTCACAGCGCCTCCTGGCCAATAATACAACTATGCAAATGACATCTAGCTACATGAGCATCTGCCCAGCAACTAGGGAGATCAGGAAGTGTAGGGAATTAAAGCCATAGGGACACGTTAACCCTATGGGTCCCTACAGATGAGTGTTACTAAATGTTAAAGATGGCCCTATACATTTTAGCAAATATAATGTTTCTCATCTTGCAGCAGATGCATCACTCTCTAATCAATAATACACTATAATACAGTAACTATGGAAACTTAAAAATCCAGCTATGAAGGGTGGATGAGGAAATCAAGTGGCCACATTTCTTTCATGCTTTTGTTAGCATAATTCAGAATTAAGCATGTTGTAATATACTTTCATTTTTCTTTATAATTCTAAAAATTTAAATAGCTCCTTTTCACAGTGGCATCAACAGGATAATGTTCTGGTCCTCTTGCTAGCTGGAAAACAGGTGGCTATATTGTCTGATTGGATGAGGTACCAATGGGAAAAAAACGATATATGTCTGCTTGCAATAGACAACTCATTGCACCATGTATAGCCATGCTTGTTTATTTCCCATTGGCTCCCACTCTGGTTGGTACACAGAGTGGCCTCTAGGCCTTTCCACAAGCAAGAGGATCAGACTTTATCTTGTTAATGGGGGTAAAAAACAAATCATGTTATTATATTATGTTATATTATGATATATTTTTTTTATGATGTAAAGAGAATTCACAAATCCTTTGATTTGATGAAAGTAAGGATGACATTTAAATAAAGGGAATGCAGCCCTATTACATATGCTAAAAACTAATATTAAAGATTATACCACAGAAAATCTAATATGACAAATTAAAAATGAAGATATTTACACCACATGGGACACAAGTAGAAGGGAAAATTGCCATCTTAAATATTGCAGCTAAAGTCAGCTAATGATCACATGCTTGTCAGTTTTAAATTACACCACAGGGCATATATTATGATCATTTTGGAGGTGTCATTTCATCAAGAGGAAAAGCTAAATTTAAACTTTCAGGCATAAGTCGCACCTTCATTGTGTCAAGAGAATGAACCGAATGTACAATAATCTGCTGAACCAATTATTCTCACGTCTGTGTGAATGTCAACAAGCATTAATCAATATCATCCTTTAAGTCTTGAGGACCCAAGTGTGTATAATTTATGATGATGATCTGCCACCTACTTTGCCAATCAACTTGAATTCGAAAAGAGAGTTAGGGTGAAATGCAATTAGGAGAAAGCAGCATTAAATTACTTGTACATGATACTGCATGCACAACTGAATAGCTTTTGATGGTGTATTTATTTAAATTCTTTTCAGGGAAGAGGTTTCCCTGGACTACCATCTCAAATCAATGAATATCTACATGCAAAGCTGTCAGATTCTGTTACTTTGTGTCTCGACTGCCTCCCCACAATTTGCTCTCAAGAGATGTATTTTATTTTAAAACCTATACAGCTACATGCTTTTGAATGTGCTTTCAGACTACTAATATCTATTTCAGGTCAACACACAAGTGAAAATAAGAGATTGTAAGAATCCAGTCAAGATCTGCATTAGGAAATATATAGCAAACATGCCAAACTAGTAAAACAAACACAACCATAGAATCAGACATAGGTATCATAATTCTGCCAGATGCATTGTCATACAGAAACTGTTGTGGTTTCTCTGGTTGCTGTTTATGTTGTGTTTTGCTATAGAAAAACATATCTGGACAAATGTGAACCATGCAGTAGGTAAGAGTTCATCTTATAAAATTATAATTTGGTGATCATGGGTTAAATGATGGAGATAACATATTTGCTTTGGAAGTTTATATGGTATATCTATGTAAATTCAACACCAATCTCTTTGTTTGCTTAGGGGTTCGATATGTATATAGCCACGGAATTCCAATGATTTACTTTGTTATCAAATATGATTCTGCAGTCAAGTAATATGTATCACTTGTCTAAAGCTTTGTAATACAAAAGTGGCATATACATATACTGTATGGTATATATATAAAAGCTTTGGTATTTTTTTGCTTTAAGATGTTGAATATGTGAATCTTGCATCTGGAGAGAACATGAAGAGTTAGCATGTTAGGACAGACCAGAGTGAACCCTAATTTATGTACCTATATGATAATAGATAATGAACTTTTGGGGATGTTGTGTTAATTGCGTATTTGTTATATAACAGTAAGCATCACTTTTCAGTTCAAAAATACCCATTAACATTTTTATAACATAAAAAACATTTAAAAAGAGTTGGGTGAAGCAAGAGATGTTAAGAAAACATTACCAAAAGATAAAAACAACTCCACATGATTGGAACGGTATTCAAGGCTAACAGAGGTTTGCAGTATCTATACAAGCCAAAACATATTTTATACTACAATTACTGCCCTACCTATTTGCAATCCTCAAATAATGACTTGATGTTAATTATCAGTCTTTAGAATACAGTACAGTTAAAAGGAAAAAGCATCATGGAGCACAATAATGTGGTATGCGACAAGGTTCAGCTATTTTGATCTGCTGTTAGGCTCAAAATGATCTGCAGATGTTGTGTTTGAGCAGATTATCTAGCAAAAGGCAATTTACTTTGTGCGGATAATTAGCAGCCAAAAGTTAGAAAGCACATTTGAATCTGAAATAGGCTTTTCACACTACTTTTATGTTTGAGACAATTAAGCAAATTGATTTTACAATGCTATATGCTCTTGTTTATTTATTTATTTTCCTGGTCTTCGTTTACTCTTTTACTCAACGACACCACCCAATAATTTGCTTCAAGAAAGATACCACAGCTATTTTGATGACATAATGCATATTTATTTTAAACAAGGTCATTTATAATTTTTAACATTTAAAAAGGCTTATTAACAGTTTCTATTATTTCTCCTTTAACATTCTCTGTAAATCTCCATATCACCTCCTAGATCCCTCCTACTAATCTAGCTACCTCCTGTTGATTTTGGTTTAATGACCCCCCTCCAAGAAAGGCTTGAATTGGGGCATGGACTAGCCATGACAGTGGGGTATGACATCACTATACGTATCACTTGGAACAAAATGTTGGAATATTCCAGTTCTCTTTTACAGGCATGTTAATCACAGAAATATGCAAGGTACCATGGGAACTGGAGTCTTGGTTGGAGGAGAGTTTACTGCTGTTCAATTATTCCAATGGTACATGAAGTCAGAAGTGACGCAGGGCAATGTGCAGGGAATTGCATATTGAAGACAGATACTGCTTTAAATAGCAATTACACATACAAATAACTAGCCCACTCTATTTAATGAATCAATCTCACATTACTTTGGTAAAAGGCCATTTTGATCCAACCTGCAGCTTGACCACTTTAGAGCTGACTCAATGCCTTATGTTTGTGTTCCACTTGCATGTCTTGCAATTACCTTTGGAACATTTGTGGAAAGCTTTAACAGCGAGACACAATAAATGCATGCACTGGAAGGAAATTAGAGCATTAAGCCCAGGAGAGTGAAACTGTTAAAGACTCATTCAGACTCTAGGAAAACAGATCACAAAAGCACTATTTATTTGTTTCACATTTTTTATAGCCAGCAACTGTGACTTGTTTTATTTTGCCAAACGCCGGTAATTATCTTCCGTTTCATAAAGGGTATAGGAAATTAGTACTGCTCATGCTGTGAGTGTAACTATTGGGTTAGATTAAAAAATGTGCTTGTTTTACAGATGAACTACAGTAGTTTGTACTTTTAAACTCATTTGTTTTTCGATCTCTACTATGTCAGTCTTGCAGTGCTGCTGCTGCACAAAAGAGAATCAGAGGTCACATTTAAATAGGAGTTGCAGTTACTTCAGGGTTGTGCACGTCTGCACTCTAAACTCCTTATTTATTCAGAGAATGTCATTATTCAATCTGCAAAAATTATAATCATCAGCAGGATTAGGATTGTTCATCCTATTTTTAAACATAATTTCCACTTGACATGCTACACAGTCTCTTCAGTAGCTGACATACGAATAGCATAGCTCTTAAAGATTTAAATTCATCTTTCTTTTATTTCAGTAAAGCTATATATTATATTAATTATGTCTGCAATCTTTTGCTTCGGCAGCAAGCCCTTTAGAAGTATCTGGCAAAATGTTACGCTTGCTGTAATTTGGTAGAGCCTTAATAGCATGTGAAATATTTTCATTGCCTTCTCTGGAACTGTTTCCATTATTATATTATCTGATTCTTACAAAATAAGCTATAGTATTAACTTTCTGTTGATCTATGACACTGAATTAATAGGAGCCATAAATCCAGAGCAGGGGTTCTATCTGCTGGTACAACTTTGACATCTTAAGCCATTTTACCCTAATATTTCTACTAAAACCTTGCCATGGGAGTTTAGTAAGAATCAAGGATACTGGGACCAAGTGTATTACCCCTTTACCCCTCCCCCAATGTTCCCTCTAATTTCTTCTTGGCTGTGTGTGCAAAAAGTTTCTTTAGTGCACACTGTTTAGAATCATGTGGGCACTTTCAAAAAATTGGTGTGCGAAAAATGCACAAACAATTCTTAGTGCCCACCACAAGTTATTTTGTGCGCTGGCCTCAAAATTTGTATGTTCGAGCACAAGCATACAGCTTAGAGGGAACAGTGCCACCCCTCCTAAAAGAAGTTTCTTGTTAGGAGAAACTGGTGGGTTATTTGGTTATCTGTTCAGTCAAATGTATAACATAACAGAGGACAACTAAGAATCCCTTATCAAAAGAGATTTGTTATAGATATCCTAGGGCAAATGTCTGCTTAACTGCTCATATACTTGTGTTAAGTAATCAATTTATGTGTGCATCCGCGTCGTATTATTGGTAAAATGCATGTATATTAACATACTAACCACTGAAGACACACAGTAAATACAACCACTGAGTCTACAGCTTTGATTAAATTTAACTAACACCACTTACAATTGAACTAACCAACTAACCAGGAACTTAAGCATGCTCTACTAACCCCACTTTCTACTAACCATGCAGAGAAAAAGCAAACTTCTGATTCCTGACTCTGCTTAACTCTCTTCTTGCTACTAACGTTTAATCAGCGAAACAACTAACCTGGACTGCTTGTTATTTGTTTCTTTTCTTTCTGTTTTGTTGGTGTGGTACAATGAAGTGTGAAAACTCAGAGGAAAAGATGTGGAGTCTGCAATGCTGATTTACTAACACTTATTTACTAATAAGTACTAATTTATGCACTAACTCTTCTAAACATACTAATGAATATTGGAATGTGCCAATGCTGTTCACAATGACAAATGGACTTGGGATCGGCCCATCTGTAGGCTAGGCCAAATGTTGGGTTGCCATAATGCTGCTGGCCAAAATTACTTTTTAGAGGTTTCCAGTTGTCTTGAGGCTAAGTATCAAGCATATATTTCTCAAAGTTGCCAAGATATTCAGACCACTAATGCATTTTATGTACTGTGCATAGCCCCCCTCCCCAATATTTCTAATATATTTATAACTGTATTTTCTGGTATGTGCTTTTTTTATAGAAATAGTGTCGAACTGGCCCATAGGGATACCAGGAAAACTCCCGGTGGGCCCAGGTGTCAGTGGACCCTCATGCTGCTAAACATTTGGCCTATTTCATGGTCATTCCTTATTTATTTGAGAACGAAGAGGCTAAATAGATGTAATAATAGATTATAGTATGAAAAGTAAAGCGACTAGGAGAACAGAGGTTGAGTGAGGAGAGGAAGAATAATAGTACTGAGAGTGGCCCCTGGTCTAAGGTTTTTTGGTGGGCCCCTGGTCTAAGGTTTTTGGGTGGGCCCCTGGTGTCCCAGTCCGACACTGTATAGAAACCATTTCCAATGTACTTTGTGCACTTTAAAGCTTTTAAATTTAGGGAGTATAAAATGGACCAATGCAATTTTTATGCCTGACAATAGGATCCAAAAGCCTGAGAAGTATCTTTTAGGTGCATATAAAAATAGAGATCATAATAAACACTGGAAAAACTTTTCCATGAGTTCACCCTTGTCTTTGTAACTCTTTTAATAGCCCACATAGATCAATTTTAACATAGCAACAATTTAGACTCACCCTCCAAGAGGTATATGTATGAGAAGAATAAACATAATTAAAATTTAAAAAGGAGCTTCGGGAATGAACAATGTGCATATTCCAGAAATTAAAAATATTGTAGGCTGTCCTTATTATAATGGATTAATTAATAATGCAGATAGTTTTAGTTAAATAAAAATAATTATTTTATTGAGCTTTTACTAAAATGATCAATGTTTGTGCTAGCATGTGCGCATAACTGAGATGCTTGCAATTAGCTTGTATTTTTACAGACACATTTGTAATAGTGCAAACAAAATGCCTTTTGAGACCAAGATTTTCATTATTTGTGTCCTTTTTGACCAATATGAAACCTCAACGACTTCCTTGCAAAGTCTGCTAACAAATGGCTTTTGTGAACATGCTCAGAGTTAACACTTTGCTTAGCCATAATGAGCGATGTATTATTCACAAGTGAATAATTTCACATCCCGACTAGTGCTAAACGGCATTTTAAACAATGCTTGTGGTTTTAATTTAATTCCCTCTATTGTGTTTAAACAAGAAAGGTTACAGCATGAGGTAAAAGTGCACAAATAGGTTTTAGTGAGAATGTGTAACATTTGACATTGTAAAAACTGGGATTTTCTCTCTATATATGGGAAAAATTGTAGAAGCCAGTTGACATATAGGGGCTGATATATAAATACTAAGTCCTCTGGGCTTGAGCATTTGGTTCCTGAAACCATACAGGAGTTCCTAAAGTCACACATGGTTTCTGCATCAGAATACTTGCCAAGCTTTTGGGATTTTTGTTGGTAAATATTCTGTAACAAGGCGAGGTATTCGGTTACAGAAACCAAACATGACTTTAGAAACCCACACATGGTGTTATGGAACGAAAGCTTGAGTCCAGAGGTTCAAGCTTTAATAAGTCATTAATATTTGAAGAGCTTGATACATAGCCTCTATTCTTTTCTATGCAGTTGTAATGTAGCAGTGGTTGTTACTAACATTTCTGCTGTGTCCTACTGGAGATCTCAGAAGACCTTATAATCCAATGTCCCGCTACAAAGTGGGCAATTGTTAGCAATAATGGCTACTACTTCTGTAAGATATAAATAATAATACACATCATCATCTTTAACACATTTTTCAAGTTTGTTCATATTGATTCTAAAATTGTATCTCTAGTGGTACACAAAGTCTTTCCTCTGACTGCTAAAAACATTCAGTTATCAGCTTGCCATGATGTTCAACTGTCTTGTGAGAGTACTAAAGTGTGCTTTCTATCTCTTTGTTGAACTGATGTTTTTCTTTTGCCCACTGTAAAATCTTGCATGTTTTTTAGGCTTTTATACAGTACTCAGTGCATGCAAAAGCATCAGTTGTAAACGTTTGTGACAGTATTAAATATTTTGGCTGCCAGAGAGGTCCCAAACACTGTGCCATGCTGAGTGTTTGCTGATATCTCTGTCATTAAATGAGTTGAATAGTACTGGTCTATTGTGACAATAATACTAACACCAAATGCACGCATAAAACTTCATAGAAAATGGATAAATAACTAATAATAAATAACTAACATCTACTAACTACAAAAGCATGCTGAAGGCTCCATGGAGTACTTTTAACACCTAACCTGCTGGATGCCCTTTACTCTTGTGTGCTACATGTTGCAAGGCATACAGTATATCAAAGAGTAATGTAATGTAAAATATATGGCGTCAGAAGTAAGGTTCTTGAAAGGTGGCAGGAAAGTGGTTAACGCGTTGGACACTAACATTAATTTAACCTTTAGCTTGGTGCCTGAATTTCTATTTATCTTTCTTAGTCTTTCAATATCCATAACCTTACTAATATCCTTTGCATTTTATTCACCCATTTTCAAGTCTCCACTCACTACATTTGGCACAAGTTTCCATTCGAAGTGAAATAGAGTGTTTTGTAATATGGAGCTTATTGGACAAGATGTAGGGTATAATGAAGCACAATACAAAGCCATGTCATATTACAGCTCAACTTTATTAAGTAACCATTTTTGAAGGCAGAAAGGAAAGATTTCTTACTTAGAAGGAAATCAAACATCACTATTTACAAGCTTTAACTGGACACGTTAAAACAAAAGCATGGTGTATGCAAACCCTGTATCCATTTAACGCTTTAACCAGTTTAACCAGTAATGTTTGGATGTAACCCTATAATGCTATAACCTATATATATATATATATATATATATATATATATATATATATATATATATATATATATATAACGCCTATTGCATGGAAATACAAAGTTAGATAACATCGTTGAAGTTACAAAAAGTCTTGTATCTGCATTAACAGTGCTAGTGCACTTTATTTCATTAAATAAGTTATCAGTGTTTTATTACAAGATTTATATATGGATAAACATGAAGTTATTAACTACATTTGTGCTTATTGGTGTTATCTCTCTTTTATATTGTTGATTGTTTTACTAACATAACAGTGCTAATAACTGATATCTGTGTGTTTTAATGACTTTCTTGAGAGGACTTTTTATGGGCTTATATATAAAGCTTATCAAGTATTTTGCTACAAAAAAAATTGCATAAAAGTTGGCGTAAAATGCATGGCATATTTCTAAAGCTACAATGTAGCCTTTACATGTGAGTTAAAATATTAAACATATGACTAAAAATCATTACAAAGTCCTAAAATTAAGGCATTATATCAAGAAGTGCAAAAGTCAGAAACTAACAATAGTAAATACATAACAATAGGCTATAATAAATTATTTATTATTATTTGTTATTGAAGTATTTAAAGCTAGGCTGATTGCAATGCCACTGTATAGCTACAACCCCAGGAAAGTTAATAAACCCTCCAAATGATTGGGCACAGTCATGTTTGCAGAACACAGCAGTGAAGGGCTGCAACTGTTTTCTCTTCTTTCTTGTTCTGCAAAGAATCATGTGCTCAACTAGAGAACATACCCAAGTATGCCCCCTTGTGCTGTCTCCTGTCCTATTGGCAAAACAGCACTCTGGCAAACCAGCAAAATTATTATTATTTTATTATATTCCAGTGAATTTAAATAGGACATGTGAATGCTTATTTATTGGAGGTCGGATCTTAGTTGTTTTTTAAATCACGGCTAAACTGACATGACAATCTAAAACCATGATTGTCATTGAATTTATTAAAAGATCCAAATCTAAAAAGCATGAACAAAAAAAGTGCTGAACTATGTGGTAAAAAATAAGAATACCTTGAAAAACCTATAAAACATTTTCTTTTTCTGACAATTCCCAGCCAAAAAAAATCTGAAAACCTGTAAAAGTTTGAATAGATTTAAAACTGTGAAATAAGATCAGAGCAGCTCCCACTGACAACTTTTACTTGGCAAAGTTTGGCATTAGAGGTTTTCGTTGTTTTTAGACTTAATAAATCTCACATTTTTAAAGCTTTTAAGAAATATAGGAAAACAAAAAAAATTTCGAGATAACAATTCAATTGTTAGTAAATGGGCCAAGTAATGCTAATTAAATGACCATAAATCGGTAAAACCTCATAATATCCACTTGTAGAGTGGTGTATAAATCCAAACTTTAGAACCCCAAAACATCCAAGTTAATTCCTTGGATTATGTATAATGTCATGCTATACATGAATCAAGATACACTTTTAATGAGAGGCATCTGATATACTGCCACAATTGAAAAGAGATACTGTACAGTCATGCCCCTCTTTGGTGACAAGGGTGCTTACAACCTATAATAAACCTGTTGTAGTTCAATAACATGGGTTGCTTAAAGGAAAACTATACCCCCAAACAATGTAGGTCTCTATAAAAAGATATTGCATAAAACAGCTCATATGTAAAATCCTGCTTCATGTAAATAAACCATTTTCATAATAATATACTTTTCTAATAGTATGTGCCATTGGGTAATCATAAATAGAAAACTGCCATTTTAAAAAATAAGGGCCGCCCCCAGGATTCACTGTACTCACAAACATACCAACAAACCATACATGTTAGGTCACATGAGCCAATTAACAGACAGAGTTGTGTCTTTTGCTTCCACACTTCTTCCTGTTACAGTTAGAGTTGAAGTATTTCTGGTCAGGTGATCTCTGAGGCAGCACACAGACCATCACAAAATGGTGGCTCAAGGCAAGAGATGTAAAAGGGCAATATTTACTTAAATATATTTTCCAGTTTGGTGAGATTCTTTAATACGTCACTTAATATGATATGAACTATCTGTTGCTTAAGTGTTCATTTTGGGGGTATAGTTTTCCTTTAAGATTAGAAGCATTGATTTACTAAAAATATCTAATAAGTCTTACAAAATATATGCCTCTTAATCTGTATTTTAGCACAACGTGATGCTAGAGACAAATTCCCTCTATGCTCTTCCCCAAAAGTGACCTTGACACCATGTACTGTATAAAAATGAATGCATGTAGGATCTTTGTAGATCAATCATGATCTGAAAAATGTCTCTAGATTTAATTGACAATATAAATACTAGGTACTAACTAGTTACCAGCTTTTTCAAAGAATGTAATCAATTTTCTCAGAAGCAGTAGTTTTACTAACACAAGTCTTTATTTACTAATGTTCTGGGCTACTACAACTTGCTACTAACCATTTGTTTTGCTTTAATGACTAACATGTATGTAAAACTTTGTTGTGAGCTAATGCATGGGGCACAAAAGTATATACTGTGCAACTTTGTCATGGAGATTATATCCATACATATTGGAAAACAATTAAGAAAACACAAATATATGGAAAAAATCTTAAAACTATACCCTATAATTATTGCTTTTTAACATCACTTAGGGGCCGATTCACTAACTTCGAGTGAAGGATTCGAAGTTAAAAAACTTCGAATTTCGAAGGTTTTTTTGGGCTACTTCGACCATCGAATGGGCTACTTAGACCTTCGACTACGACTTCGAATCGAAGGATTCGAAGTAAAAATCGTTTGACTATTCAACCATTCGATAGTCGAAGTACTGTCACTTTAAAAAAAACTTCGATCCCTAGTTCGCCATCTAAAAGCTACCGAAGTCAATGTTAGCCTATGGGGACGGTCCCCATAGGCTTGACTAACTTTTTTTGATCGAAGGATATTCCTTCGATCGTTGGATTTAAATCCTTCGAATCGTTCGATTCGAAGGATTTAATCGTTCGATCGAAGGAATAATCCTTCGATCGTTCGATCATACTATCTGCGCTAAATCCTTCGGCTTCGATATTCGAAGTCGAAGGATTTTAGTTCCTAGTTGAATATCGAGGGTTAATTAACCCTCGATATTCGACCCTTAGTGAATCGGCCCCTTAATGTCAGCCACATCACTGACTGAAACCTCTTCTTCAGTCATTTATAAGAATATCAGAAGTTAAGCTTCATGACCTATATAAATGCAGCCTTAGTATATAGTCAAGAAACACTTAGGCGACTTCTAATACAGTAAATGTTTATTTGTATTTTTCTCTCTAGTTATTTTATTTTGTGCATTTTGAGAAAATATTTTGCTAACTACAGTACAGTATGCATAGACTTTTCTAGCATATTCCATGACAAACTTGTTTGTATTAGCACTACTAACAGCAATCTGAATTGACATTTTGACCTAATACTAATGTATTTATGTATCAGTTTTATATTACTAATAAATAAACTAATACAACTCAAATATGTTCTAACCAATCTTTATTAACATACTAACGATGAAGCAGGGGTGTGTGTATATATATATATACATCATAGCTGCAGCCCTTGGGTGTAACTAAGAGAGGGGGAGGATCAGATAAACATTGTAGTCACCAGAAAAGCATTTATTAGCCTCGATATGTCGAATATATGCATTATAAACTAGTAAATGTAAATTCTCCAATGAAAAATACAACAGGCAACTTAATTAGCATTGCCTTTTACTTTAATCATACAATCTTGATTGCAGATTGTGGCATATTAGATGTGTACAGGGTTGCCATCAGGGGGACAGGTGGGAATCTTTGCAGGTGTTCCTTCCTTGTGTGGGTTGGGAGCAACAGGCTTGCAGAGAAACAGATGGGGTTTGGCTCACACCGTGACATAGTTGGGCAGAATGGGGCTTGGTTGGACAGTTTTGATATATTTAGATAAGCGAGGCCCCCATTCTACTCAGTGAGAAGCCCCACCCATTGTCAGGCAGATTGTTTATAACTTATCCTGCCCTGGGTCATCCAGCCTAGGAAGTAGTATGTGAACTCATGATATTTGATGGTAGCCCTACATGTGTAAAATATTTTGCTCTTATATTTCTGGCGATACTCCAAACAATCTTTAACTGATCATGCCATTTCCTTTGCTGCATACATGCCAGCATACCAAACTACTGGTTGCTCCTTCTAAATCTGTTCTTTACTATTCATTGTCAACACGTCTGCACAGAGCTGTCATTGGCAACTCCTCACTGGGCATTCGGAAGAGGAATATGATGTTATAGGGGGGAAAAAGACAACTCTAGGGAGTGAAGCATGGTTATGCAAATATTGGGATTTGCATCAGTTATTTTTCATTTTGTACCCTGTAACCCGTTTCTAAACTAACCCTATTAACTTTAATACAAACCAAGTGTGTTTTATAGTATAATGCAATAGTTTATGATGCTAAAACCCTTTGTTTAATAGATTTACACAATAGAAGTGAGTCTATAAAAACCAGCAGTAGTGACATTCCAAAATATTCTAATTAGACCATACAGTATATTGAGAATTGACAGTACTGTTTTCCCTCTGGACCAACATTAGATCTCTCATCTGACATTGAGGGGTGATGATGATAAGTGGGAGACTACATAGCAAACTGCATGATTTTCTGTGTAATCGTGTAAAAACTGAATTAATAATCTTGCTTGGAATGAGTGGAAAGGAATATATTTCATAATGTGACAAACTCGGCTCTTTCTAATCTGCATAAACTCATAGGGAAATAGTAAAGAGAGCACTAGAACACTATTGGGGGAATGTAATAAAAGTCGCAAAGAGCAAAACGATTAGCTCTAATTTCGCAATGTTATACTCTTCCTTAAACTGTTATTACATTGCAAATTTTAATTGTGCATTTTAATTGCACATTGCCCACTCTTAAGAAGTGCTTGAAGGTGTCGTAATTTTTTGGAGCAAACGTAACAACTTTTTCAGTAAGACGTTTTATTACATTCACTGCGCACTTGCGCAAACTATAAAATTCGCAAACCTTCTTCCACTGTCAGAAGTGGTCGCTAAAAAGTTTCCGGGTTCGCAAAAGCTATATTAAATTCGCACAAAGGCAAATTTTTTCACACAGAGGCATACATTATCGCATTGCGAATATTTTTTCTGTTACCGACTTTTATTACATTCCCCCATATGGGGGTAATATGACAACAGAGGAGACATTTGGTCTGGTTCTAGTAATCAATGCCAACCAATCAGCAGGTAGCATTAACTGGTCTGTTGTTTATAAGCGAAGATCTGGTTCAAATTAACCAAAACGTTGCAGAATGTGTTTGTGATTGCAGAAATTTTGATTATTTTGAAGAGTGGAGTAATCATGTATTGAATCTCCTTTATTCAGACCTAAACTAAACATTCCTTACAAGAGAGAGAGACTGTTGCATCTCATACTGTGCTACTAAATCCAAGATCTGAGCATTAGGGGTGAAGTAGAAGTAGTGTGGTGTTAGGTTGTTCAGAAACTGGCATAATAAATATACTGGAACCCATTCATGAACACTGAGCAAATCTGCACCAGGACAGTAACCTATAGCAACCAATCTGGATTATCTGTTGTCAGACAACTGCAGGTGAAATAATGAAAGCAAAAATTTAATTAGCTATCCTGGGATACTGCCAAGTGTAGATTTCCCCAGTTATAATCTAGTCCCACACATTTTAAACGGAGATACAAACCGGAAAAATAAAAAATCTTGGGATGATATTATCCTTCAGGAAAACTAAGTTAATGCTGCTCATTCTTGGAAATCTATGCAACCAGATTGTGACCAACTTCACGTTATTTCTTGTTGGCTTGATCATTTAACTAAGTTAATGAAATTAATATTTATGTGTATCTTTCAGTGTACTAGAGCAATTACTAATTAATTGTAAACCTGCACTATGTCAATTAATACATTGTATTATATTTTGCCACAAATAAAGTGATTGCTTGTAGACTTTGTAATGTTATTTGCAACATTCTACACCTTGTGTGCTTTTTACTGTGATATTTGATATCTTTGTAATGTTAAAGCTTGTGTTATGCCCTGTTAATATTATAAAATACCTTTAAAACCCTGTAAACATGATGTTAATTAATAAAAGGAACACTATTTAACACTAGCTACAGTGATTCATTTCCCGAGGACAAACTGTACATGTATAGGTGTACTATATACTGCAGTACTTGAATATTCCCAAATAACCACTAAGGGTCATGGCACCCGTTCAGATTCAGGTAGATTAGTCGCCCGGTGACAAATCTCCTCTTCTTCAGGGTGATTAATCTCCCTGAACTGCTTCCCGCTGGCTAGAATGCTAGGAGCACTTCGTTGCCTCACGAGGAAACTGCGGGAGCGACTTCAGAAAACGAAAATAAAGTGCTCCGAATGCCATCCCGCCAGCGAATTAGATTCTAGCCGGCGGGAGGCAGTTTGAGGAGATTAGTCACCACGAAGAAAAGGAGATTTGTCACCGGGCGACTAATCTTCCCTAATCTGAGCATGTGCCCTGACCCCAAATGGGGTTTCTGGGAATCCTCTATCTGTAGCTTTTGATTCTACATCAACCCCCCACAGATGAAGCTCAGACATTCTGCATATTGGCTGCCACACTGACGGAAGGCTGATCAGATGCATCCTTTGATTTTTTGTTCACCTTTCTGTATAGCTGTAAATATATGTAAATACAATCATTTCATTTAAGTCCCATGTACTGATTAAGTGCATTTTTGTAGCCGTTTTTCAGCACTACAAGAACACTTGCAGCTTCATAAAAAATAAAAAAAATAAGTGTAGACTCATTCTTGTGTGCCTTTTTCCTTAAGATTTTTTTATTTTGTTATGTAGAAGGAAAATAAATGTCTAGAAGAACAATGGAGAAGATGTTATCCATTGAAATTTGTGGCAGCACTGGATTTAAAATGGAATAAAAGGATTGTGCTAACCTATATAGCTTTATGGTTTAACATAAAAATGATCAACTGGTACCACATGGCAGCTGTAAAAGGAAACAGGTTTCTAAAATGAGAAGATATGCTATAATCCCTATATTAAATAAAGTTTTTACATTGATGTATAAACACAATGACCTATATTTTTGTAAAAAAAAATGCCAGAGGAACATAAGCAATATGTTAACCCATAACCCTTTAAGTGCTGTCGTTTGTAGAACTTATGGTGCTGACACTCAAAAACCAAAATGCCAGTGCTGCATATTCTACATTTTAAAGGGAAAACATATTTTTTTCAACACACATTAGTTAATAGTGTTGCTCCAGCAGAATTCTGCACTGAAATCTGTTTTTTTAAAGGAGAACTAAAGCCTAAAACTGAATATGGCTAAAAATTCCATATTTTATATAATGAATTTATTGCACCAGCCTAAAGTTTCAGCTTTTCAATAGCAGCAATGATTCAGGAATTCTAAGTTGTCACAGTCGGCCACCAACTTGGAAAGTGCCTGTGACACTCACATGCTCAGTGGGCTCTAAACAGCTGTTGAGAAACTAGGCTTAGGGGTTGTCACAAATTATCAAACAGAAAATTAGGTTTGTCTGTAATATAAGCTGATGCTATGGGGCGAAATATTAAATGCTGTGCTAATTGCACTGATGTCTGTGTTGCCATGTAGTAATTATCTGTATTAATTACTAATCAGGCTTATATTGTTAAATGTATATTCTATGTGTGCTGTATATTGTGAGTGGGTCCCTAAACTCAGTAACTGACAGCAGCACAAAAAATGTGCAGTTAATCAGTAGAAAAGAAGATGGAGAGCTACTGGGGCATATTCTGGGGCACAGATACAGGGGCGGATTAATGCCTAGGCTATAGCCTAGGGGCCCATAGTGGTCAGGGGTAGTGATGGGCGAATTTTCACAAATTTAGCGCGAAATTTGCGAAACGGCGCCGGCGTCTCGTTTTTGACGCCGGGCCCGCGAATTTTCGCGGGCGTTTTGCGAATTTATTCGCTAGCCGCGAATCACGCAAATTCGCAGCGAATTTGTGCCTGGCGAATAAATTCGCCCATCACTAGTCAGGGGGCCCATGGGTTTTTTTGCAATTTAAAAAAAGTGACACTGTCCACTGTCTGTCTGTAGGCTGTAGCTCAGGGGTGCCCAGGACGTTGATCGTGGACGCGGTCTACCAGTAGATGCCGGTAATATTTCTGGTAGACTGCGACCTGCCAGCAGTTTAAATGGCACTTAGTTACAATGACGTCACAAGTTTCGCGAGATGAGACTTTGCACTGCTAAAGGCCTGGTCTGCGCTCTCCCCACGGCTCCTCCCGGACTCTCTAGCAGCACCCAGGCTTTTCCGTGGCTGCCGGACCCCGGGCCTGACAGCCAGAGCTTGAGATGTGTGGGTGCCTGGACCCAGGCATAGAGAAGAAAGAGAGAGAGACCCAGGAGTAGCGAGAGAGAGTTGGTCATTCTGTGCCTTTTCAATATGGCGGTCGTGGTTTTATGGGGGTATACGGGGTGGGCCCCTGTGGAAAGTGTAGCCTAGGGGCCTCACGTAGTGTTGATCTGCCACTGCACAGATCTTTGCTGCTAAAGGGTTGTGGTTGCCTTGGGCTGGTACAGAAGCCCAAAACATAATGAACACAATTTTTAGCCTACTTCTTTTGTTCTGCTTTAAAAGAGCTATAACCCTAATTTGGTTAATGCCTCTTCAAATAGCAATTAAACCTTTGCACTCAAGGACCCTGAATCCCTTTTGCGTATGAAAAGTACTGGAAACTGGAATTTACAGAGCAGTGCCTCCACCTAGGGAACACACCTCAGGGGAGTTACAGTAGGAAAAATAAAACACACAAGTTTGCAATGAAACAGATATAACTTTATGTAAAAAGTAGTGAAAGGACTTGGGCAATATAATACATAATGCACTCCTGCAGTGGGGACACATGGGACCTACCTAACTCACTATTAAGTATCACTCTGACTGTCTCTCCAACACCGTCCTTTTTATTATAACAGTCCCAATCATCTGGAAGGGGTTAATAACCACACAGTTCAGTTAAAATGGAATGTCCTTTACCAAGAGTTCTTATACCCCGGGTAGTGCTACCTTTTCCAAAACTACCTCTCCCTTTGGAACTTAGCAGCCACTCCCACATAGTGGGTGAATTCACAAGACCTGTCATCAAACCAGGGCCCCATGCCTGTATCCTCGCCAATATCCTTGGGTGGCTCACTCACTGGGGTGCTCTCAGAGGCAGTCACACTGGAGATCACAGGCAGCTCTGCAGCAGGGTCAATCTCACCAGTGGCACCTTTCTCCTACTGAGTCTCTAGCAGCTTGGCAAGGAACAGGATGGGCTTTCTCTGTACTTCTAGAAACAGCAGCTTGGCTGCACTCCTGAACTTTTTCACTTAATCTGGTTCTGGCTGGATGCTGCAGCAGGGGCACTTTTATAATACCTCTCTCTTTCTCTCTCTCTCTCTCTCTCTCTCTCTCTCTCTCTCTCTCTCTCTCTCTCTCTCTAACTCTTTCTCTCTCTCGTAACCCCTTGCAATTGGCTCCAAACCCAGGCTCTTCCTAACACTGTCACGAATGGCACCGTATCCCCCTGGTCCCTGCAATGACATTGGCAGGCATCTCCATTGCTGCCCCACAGTGGATTTGTGAACTTAAGAGTCATACACTACATTCACGTGGGGCAAGAAAGGACATGCCCCTTAATGGCAATTTTAAAAGCCATTCTAAAAGTGCTCTCTAAATTGTTTGTCTGAATGACACCTGAAACATAGTGCTATTTAAGTTCCGATAGTGGGTTAATAGACAAAACTAATGTTATTCCATTTTAATCCTTTGCTCTGAAATTGATGCCATTCCCACAGTAATATGGTAGCTACAATCGTTTGACTATTCGACCATTCGCTAGTCGAAGTACTGTCTCTTTAAAAAATACTTCGACTTCATACTTCGCCACTTTAAACCTACCGAGGTGTAATGTTAGCCTATGGGGACCTTCCCCAGCACTTTTCTAACCTTTTTTTGATTGAATAAAAATCCTTCGATTGATCGCTTAAAATCGTTCGAAATGTTTGATTGAAAGGCATTTATCGTTTGATCGCTAAATCCTTTGAATTTGATATTCGAATTCAAAGGATTTAACTGTGGCATCCCAGTCTGACACTGACTATACTCAGTGGCCTGCATTCTCGCAATGAACCACTAGATGGCAATGAAATATGGTAGAATTCTCAAACTAAATCATAAAGAAATTAATTATTTTTCATCCATTTTGCAAAAACTATAATGTGTGTAGCAGACACAGTAGTCATAGTTATAAAAGACTATAGAAAAGAGGCATTATTTTCTCTTTTTACACTTCCATTCCTGAATCCTCAATTATATGTAATATTTGAAGTCATTATTAGGCTTCTATGCAGTTTGTGTCTCATTATTTTTCTTATAGTTTCATTATAGGTTTAGTTTATACAGGCATGGGATCTATTGCTTGGTATCTGGGGATTGCTAGATAAGGGGTTTTTCCACAATGTGGATTATCATACTTTAAATCTGCTAAAAACAATTAAACAATGAAAAAAACCCAATAGGATTGTTTTGCCACCAATATAAATTCTTGCAGCTAAGTTATCATTAAGTACAAAGTACAGATATGGGACCTGTTATGCAGATTGTTTGGAGGATTTTACAGATAACAGATCTTTCTGTAATTTGGATTTTCATACTTTAAGGGGCCGATTCATGAAGCTCGAGTGAAGGATTCGAATTAAAAAAAACTTCGAATTTCGAAGTGTTTTTTGGGCTACTTCGACCATCGAATGGGCTACTTCGACCTTCGACTACGGCTACGAATCGCACGATTCGAACTAAAAATCGTTCGACTATTCGACCATTCGATAGTCGAAGTACTGCCTCTTTAAAAAAAACTTCAGCCCCCTACTTCGGCAGCTAAAAGCTACCGAAGTCAATGTTAGCCTATGGGGAAGGTCCCCATAGGCTTGCCTGAGTTTTTTTGATCGAAGGATATTCCTTCGATCGTTGGATTAAAATCCTTCGAATCGTTCGATTCAAAGGATTTAATCGTTCGATCGAAGGAATAATCCTCGATCGTTCGATCGTAGGATTTGCGCTAAATCCTTCGACTTCGATATTCGAAGTCGAAGGATTTTAGTTCCTAGTCGAATATCGAGGGTTAATTAACCCTCGATATTCGACCCTTCATACATCTGCCCCTAAGTCTACTAGAAAATCATGTAAACTTAAATAAACCCAATAGGCTGGTTTTGCTTCCAATAAGAATTAATTATACCTTAGTCGGGATCAAGTACAAGCTACTGTTTTATTATTAAAGAGAAAAATCTTTTAAAATGTGGATTACTTGGATAAAATGAAGTCTATGCCTTTCCATAATTCGGAGCTTTCTGGATAATAGGTTTCCGTATAACGGATCCCATACCCGAACTGTGTTATTACAGAGAAAAAGGAAATTATTTGCATAAAATGCATTCTGTGGCATATGGCCTTCCTGTAATTTTATATATCAAGTAATAAGTGATCCCATACCATTAATCTAATCTACTGAAATGTTACAAAATGAATAGATGTACTCCTAGGGGTAGATTTACTAAGCTAGAGTGAATTTTCAAAGTTAAAAAAGTTCGAATTTCGAAGTAAATTTTTGGGTACTTCGACCATCGAATAGGCTAGATTCGTCCAATCGACTTCGATTCAAATGATTTGAAGTAAAAATCATTTGAATATTTGACCATTCGATAATCGAAGTACTGTCTCTTTAAAAAAAAGTTCGACTTCATACTTCGCCAAATTAAAGCTACTGAAGTGCAATGTTAGCCTATGGGGACCTTCCACAGCACTTTTCTACGTTTTTTTTTGGTCGAATAAAAATCCTTCGATCGATCGCTAAAAATCGTTCGAATCGAACGATTTTTATTCGACCACAGGATTGCCAAATTTGTTGAAAAAACGTTGAATTCGATATTCGAATTCAAAGTTTTTTAATTCGATGGTCAAATTTCAAAGTTTTTTGTACTTCAAAATTCGACCCTTAGTAAATCAGCCCCTAAGTGTAAGCATCCATTTATTGTATAGTGCTGTGTATTACGGAAATTATTATACACAAGCTTTTTTCCTGGATTTTTGCCCGAAAAGTCCAGAATAGTTGGATTTTCAGGCTAATTCCAATAGTATAGGGACCTCTCCCATTGACTTACTGTTTATACAACCTCTGCAGTCTGAGATGCTGAATTTTTGGATTATTTCCATCCTTGGGGTATAATAAATCTCGAAAAGGTTTTTTTCCTGTAATTCAAATATTTGAGTTTTTGGCATTCAGACTTTAATAAATAAGCCCCTAAATGAACCCAATGGGATTGTTTTGCCTCCAATATAGATTCTTGCTGTTTAGTTATCATGCAGTACCAGGTCCTATTTTATTATTACAGAGAAAAAGGAAATATTTTCTAACAATTAGATTTATTTGCTTTAAGTGGATGTTTGGGAAATGGCCTTCCTATAATTATTACTAGATAATAGATTGCTGGATAAGGGATCCTATACCTATACATATTAATAGTATTTTGTCAATTTAAATGTACAGTACAGGCATGGGATCCATTAACAGGAAACCCATTATCCAGAACGTTTCGAAATAAGGAAAGGCCTTCTCCCCTAGACCCCTCAAAAACTGACGCCGGCGTCAAAAACAAGACGCCGGCGCCGTTTTGTGAATTTCGCCCATCACTATTCAATTTAGTTTGCCAGGTCGAAGGAAACTCTGCCGAGAGAGGTAATGTTCTGTAAAATTCGCACTGAGACGGAGCAAAAACCTCAAGTTCTCTACTGTTGCATGTTTTACATTCCATGAACATCATAACATATTTAAGTTTAGAGTTCTGCTGTCATTCAACACATATACAATGGTCAACTCATTAAATGGGTTTTTCACCTTTAAATTAACTTTTAGGGGCAGATTTATCAAGGGTCGAATTTCGAAGTACAAAAAACGTTGAAATTCAACCATCGAATTGAAAAACTTCGAATTCGAATATTGAATTTGAAGTTTTTTCCCCGAATTTGGCAATCCTACGAGCGATAAAAATTGTTCAGTTGAACGATTAAATCGTTCAAATCGAACGTTTCGAACGATTTTAGCGTACGATCGAAGGAGTTTTATTCGATGTGTAAAGACTTAGAAAAAGTTTGTAGAAGGTCCACATAGGCTAACATATCAATTCGGCAGGTTTAATTTGGCGAAGCGTTGAAGTCAAAGTTTTTTTAAAGAGACACTACTTCGATTATCGAATGGTCGAATATTCAAAAGATTTTTACTTGGAGTCAAAGTTAGGGATGTAGCGAACCGCCGATAATGTGTTCGCGAACGCCGTTCGCGAACACCGGCAAAAATTGCGAACAGTTCGCGAACAGTTTGCGAACTTCGAACATCCGAAAATCGTTCGATTCGAACGATCGAAGGATTTTTAATCGTTCGATTTTAGCGATCGAATGGTCGAATGGCCGAACGATTTTGACGCGAACGCCTATTGGCGAACGTCGCGCGACGTTCGCGAACTTGCGGCGGACGCGAACAGCCGATGTTCGCGCGAACAAGTTCGCCGGCGAACAGTCCGCGACATCCCTAGTCAAAGTAAATTCGAAGTCATAGTATCCTATTCGATGGTCGAAGTATCCAAAAAATTACTTTGAAATTTGAACTTTTTGTTCTTCGAAAATTCACTAGAACCTTAGTAAATCTGCCCCTTAGTATGAGAGTTATATTCTGAGACAATTTGCAACTGGTTTGACTTGGGGCAGCTGGGAAACAATATGTCTAGCCCCATGTCAGATTTTAAAATTAAATATAAAAAAATCTGTTTGCTCTTTTGAGAAATGGATTTCAGTGCAGAATTCTGCTGGAGCAGCACTATTAACTGATTCATTTTGAAAAAAATGTTTTTTCCCCATGACAGTATCCCTTTGAGGGCCATGGCTGACAGGAAGATCTGTTGCCTGTGATAAAAACGCACAAAATGTGGGTGACAAATCTCCCAAATATGAGTCCGTGGAGGACTTCAGGAGGATGAAGAAACATGTAGGCATTTTCGGAGACTTGCCTGCAACCATGCATTTTTATTTGCGAATGACAAATCTCCCAGTAAGCCATTACCCTTACTGACTCTGTTGTCTTCACCTCCTCAGTTCAAAGAATTCAGTCTATAATTTTGCTGTTTACCTGAAAATAAGAGATTTTGCCTTAGGGGTATATATATAAATTCACAAGTAGAAAGCACTTAAAAGACATGTGGTCGGAGGAATAAAGGTCTTTTAACTATTTATGAAGATTGTGCCGTGAGTGCTTTCTACTTGTGAACTGTGTATCTGTTGGTGAGCACTCGGCCCTTACTAAATTGAATGGTGCTGATATACGGAATATATATATATATATATATATATTTTAAAATATTCCCCCCTAATGTATGCATGTATAAGTAAACCTGTATAGGCATTATTACTGTCTACTAATAAAATTATTTGAAATGTTATTAGCAGAGATGGGTGAATAAATTCGCCAGGCGCAAATTCACTGCGAATAAATTCATGAAACTGTGGCAAAAATTTGTCACATGTCAAAATGATTCGGACGCCCATTGACTTGAATGCATTTGGACAAAATACGCGTGCATATAAAAATTGTCTCAGGCGTCGAAATCGCCGTTTCGCGAATTTCACAGGAAATTTGCCCATTACTAGTTATTAGAAATTAAATTTTCTTATATTGGTCAACATTTTTTTTAAGCCAACTTGTATCTCTTGATTCCTTAGGCTATAAACGATGGGATTAAACAAAGGAGTTACCACACTATACATTAGAGATAACATTTTGTGATTTGTACTAGAGAGGCCTTGGTGAGGTATAACATACAATATTATCAGTGATCCATAATATGTACAAACAACAGAAAGATGAGAGCTGCATGTGGAGAAGGCTTTTAGTCTCCCACTGAATGAGCGTATTCTGAGAATGGCAAGGATAATGCAAACATATGTTCCGATGACAAATGCCAATGGGAATATTGTTACTGAAGATGCACAAAGAGTGGTCTCAGTTTTTACTACAAATATATCAGAACAAGAAAGTCCCAAAACAGGAGTAAGATCACAAAAGAAATGATCAATGACTTTTGGGCCACAGAAATCTAACTTACACATCATAAATATGGTTGGTAACATACTTAGAAATCCACCTGCCCATGAGCAGATGATCAACTGCAGACATGACTTCAAGTTCATGGAAGATGCATAGTGAAGAGGTTTACAGATGGCCATGTAGCGGTCAAATGACATGACTGCAAGCAGAAAACACTCTGTTACTCCCAGAGAAGCACAGATATAGTACTGTGCCAAACAAGCTGTCAAATACATAGTGGTCCCGCCATTTAATAAAGCATTTAAAAGCACAGGCATCAAGTTGGTAGTAAATATAATTTCAGATAATGACAAACCACAGAGGAAAAAGTACATAGGAGAGTGCAGATTGCTTTTAGATGCAACCAAAAATATTACCAAAAAATTTCCTATCAGAATTATTATATAAATTGCCAGTAGAATGAAAAAGGAAATCATTTTTGTTTGTTCACTACCTGGCAGGCCTTCTATCCAAACGTCTGTAATTCTCGTATAGTTTCCACCACGCATATTCTGTATGAAGACATAAACATACTGTAACAGCTAAATCTGACACTATGCTTGTAGATAAGTAAAATAGTTTGGTAAATAAAGATCCATTTTCAGTAAACGTTAAAAAATGTAATGTAATATTGCTTGGGCGCTTCTCTAAGCTATATAAAATGAATGTAGGTAAGTAAAATAATTTGCTAAATAAAGATCCATTTTCAGTAAACGTTAAAAAATGTAATATTGCTTGGGCGCTTCTCTAAGCTATATAAAATGCAAATCAAATCACTTATAATTTACTGATTAGATCAATGCAAATACTATTGATGTAACGTGTCATGTGAGCTTACATATTTTGGCCAAAGTGTGGTAGGAACACCTCATTTTCTGTAAAAATTACAATTACAACAATTACAATTAACAAGTCAAACTGTGCCTGGCAAGGTTTCTCCTCCTGTCAATGCAAATACTGTATTCCCTTTCATCCATTATATAACTGTCTTACTCCCTTACTTGTGGAGGCTTATTTATTAAAGTTCGGATTTTAGTGGTTTTAGAGGTTTCTGAACCAAAGTGTGAACCAAAATAAAGCTCTGAACCAGGGCCGGGCCAAGGGGGTAGGCAGGTAGGCAACCGCCTAGGGCGCAATCACTGGGGGGTGCACTTCTCAGGGAAATTTTTTTTTTTCATTTTTACCAATCAGTTTGTTTGCTATTATTTATATTATTTATTTATTAATGACATGCTGCTGTTTCAAAATTGCATGCCCCAACCCGCTCTTGGGTTTGTTTCAGCCAATTTAAATTGTGAAGGCGCTCCCCCACCCTGGAGCTTAACTTGGAGCCTTCCTTGATGACGCGCCGATGCACATGCATCAGTCACATCATTGCAATGGATCGGGCAGCAGCAGAGAGGACCTGTGTGCGCTAGATTGAAAATCTCGCGCTGAAGACCTGTCCTGCTGGTTCTGGGCCTGGGCTCTTTTATTACTCCTTTGACCCTGACTGATGCTTGCTGGCACAGGTACAGATCATGGGGGGCTTGGGCCTTGGGAATTGGAAATATTTATGGCTGCTGGGCTGGCACAGGTACAGGTGGCCGTGGGCATGGGCAGCAGTAGTATGGCTGGGCTCATTGTTTGCTTCTGGGCTGGCACAGGTACAGATCATGGGGGGCATGACTTGGGCCTTGGTAAATATTGATGGCTGCTGGGCTGGCACAGGTACAGATCATGGGGGGCTTGGGCCTAGGGAAATATTGATGGCTGATGGGCTGGCACAGATACAGGTGGGGGCTTGGGCAGCAGTATGACTGGGCTCATTGTTGGCTGCTGGCACAGGTACAGATCATGGGGGGCTTGGGCGGGCCTGCCACCTTGGGGGAAATATTGATGGCTTCATTTTCACTTTGTTGTTTGTTTGTTTGTTTGTTTGTTAAACAGGATAAAACCTGTGTATTTTTTGTGTACCTTATTTTTGTTTATAAACATTACATATTTATTTAAATGAAAAATTTTATTCAATAATGCGGTTTCTTTTATTAAAAAACATAGTGGTAAGGTGGGAAATGCTAATGCAGGGGGGGGGCGCTAATCAGAACCCTTGCCTAGGGTGCCAAACTACCTTGGCCCGGCCCTGCTCTGAACAATCTGAAAAAAAAAACAGTTTTCTGGACAAAAGTCGAATGTAATTTTTTCCACAATTTAAATTTTTTTTTTGCACCCAAACTCACACACGTGAGTTATATTTTCAAAAACTCAAATGTCTGTGAGTTAATAAGAATTTTTTTTTTTTGAAAATTCGATTGTAAAATTTTAAGTTTTATCACAACATGAACTTGATCGTTAGAGTTTTTTCCCGTCATTTTTATTCCAGTTTATGACTTTTTGATTTTTCCATAATTACGCAAACATTCAAAATTTGAGTTTAACCGAGGTAGAAAAACTCACAAATCTGATTCTTGATAAATCTGCCCCTTCATATTGAAAACCTTTAACATTCTGATTGGTTTAAAATGGTCCAATAAGATCAGTGTGACTCCCATTGACTTCTACAGCACCTCAACAGCTTTTACTTAGCGACGATTGGCATGAAAGGCTTTCGTGTTTTTTTCCCTTGATAAATCTTACATTTTTAGAGCTTTTTAGAAACATTGGAAAACCACAATTTTTTGTGTGATTTGTATTCAAACATTAAATATATTGTCACCAATGCTTACATTTAAAGGTGTTAAAGGGCTACTATGGGGCTACTAGGGTAGCCCCATACGAGGGGGTTATTTACTAGAATTTAAAATGTTCTCATTATTTTATTAATACAAATTCAACCAAACTCCCATCCATGTTTTTACCTTATTTATCAATAAATTAACTGGAAAAGTTAGGTGCTGGAAAAGGCTCAATAAAAACACAAAAAAATTGAATCATACAAATTTTTCTGATTATTTCCTAAAAACCATGAATTATTCAGATTACCGTACGAAACCATGGCCAAAATTATTAGTTTTTTGTCTACAAAAGATTTGTGCTTTCCCCTTTAAAACCCAGACCATAAAAATGTGAGTTTTAGTAAATAACCACCTTAATGTGACACAGCAATAAAACCCACAGTGCTTATTAGTAATTTATTAAGATGTGCATTGCATGGTTGCTTACAGTAAATAACAGTGCATTTTAATGATGTGTATTATATGTGTATTATATCTGATTAGTAAGTATTAGTGTAAGTTTGGGTAGGTTCTTGCTTCTAAACTGATAAGATGCATGTTGTGGAGGCTTATTTATCAACATTCTCATTTTAATGGTTTTAGAGGTTTTCGAAACCACAACTAAACTCACATTCTCTAAAACCATGAATGTCATGGGATTTTTTAAAAGATCCAAATATAAGTACAAACATAAAAAGCTCTGAACTATGCACTAAAAATATGAAAACCTCTAAAAATTCTAGTTTTTCAGACAATATGAGACTGCTGTACATATGGTCTGGTACAGTAGGCTAAAAACATAGGCCACGGCCTTTCAATGGAATTCTGTATGAAACTTTAGTTCCCCTTTAATCAAATCAAATGTTACAAAGGAATATTTTCCATATAAATGGCAAATATTGCTTAAATAATGTTGAAAAACACAATACCAAATAATAATAAAAAAAAGATTCCCTCCGGATTAAATATCAGGTGTGCTACCAGGTTTTATATAGACATATTCAAATCAACCAGCACAACTGAACCCTAAAGTCTTTCAAAATGATTATTATATTGAGTGCTGCTGTACAATAAATGGATACACAGATTTATGAACATACTGTAACAGCCAATTTCCAATACAAGAGGCAAATAATACATTTTTGCATTTATTAAAACCAAAGAGGCAGAATCCTAAAATATCATTGCTCACCTCTGGTTATTCTTTTCTCTTTACCCAATTCAGGTTTGGTATAATGGTATAATTTGGTATAATGCTGCACTATTATAGTACACAACTTCAGTATTTTCTTTAGCTTGCATTTACCATCTAAAGATGATTCTTATTTTAGAGCAACTGTAACATGCTGTTTTCTTGAATTGATGAGAACTGATTCTTTAGAGCATAATTTCACACACAGTACTTTGGCATATATATAGAGTGACTGTAATTTATAGGTTTGCAGTAGTTATTTTAAGTTACTAAGTAGTAACTGTCCAGTGGGGCTCATTAAACATTTTGAAACAAAAGATTTACCCTATGGAAATGTACTTTGTTTTGCAGCAACACAAAGGGGATGATTAGTGTTTGGTAGATCTAGGTATGATAATATAGAATTTTATTGGATGCTAATCCTGACCCTAATCTATTTTGTATTTATATTCTGCTGTATATATACCAAATGAGGAAAAAATAACTTCAAGTAAAATTGATTTTGCACTGCAAATAAAAAAAGAATTATAATGTTCCATAATTATCTGCTCCTTTGTTTTTATTGTTTTAACTTATATAGTGAATAAAGTACCCCCTATTGTAAAATATAAGGATATTATAAGTTACCGAGGAGTTTCCTGACCATATAAAAACACGAGGATGAAGGCCGAGTGCTTTTATACAGGTCATGGAACTCCGAGGTAACTTCTAATATCCTCATATTTTGCAACTGGGGGTACTTTATTTATTATAATACACAAAATTCAGTGAGTTATGTGACAGAAATGACATCAGAACTCACCGTTTATAACTGATGACATCAGAACTCACCGTTTATAAGGATATTATCTATACCCCACAAACTCCACAAAGTTGGAGAAAGGCAGAAACTGGAGGGCTGCGGTCTTGTTTGTTAACTTCCCTATTTCTGTAAAGGAGAAGCTATATTCCCTAAAAAAACGCAAACCCAACAGCTCTTGGAGTGAAAAAAGAGTCAAGGAGAAATTGTTAAAATAATAAATAGATTCACCAAGTATATACCCAGTATCAATTATAAAACCAATTAGAGAGAGTCCTGCCCTGATGCACATTTTGCTAAAAAGCTTTTTCAAAGGCAATCATGTGTTAGCGTCTTTCAGCATTTTTTATACCCACATGTTGGTTATGTCGAGTGTCTATGAAGTCACTTCCGCTTTTCTCGTAATTGCGCTGGCGTCAAAACGTCTGCGTCATCAAATGGAGCCAAGGTGTCAACACGCCTGCATCTTCAGATGACGATGCTGTGTCAACACGCCTGCGTCCTCAAATGATGCTGAGTCATCAATATGCCGTCTCTGGCCTCTGCGTGTTAACACCACCAACTGTCTTGTGATGTCATAGATGTGTGATGGGAATTCTCTAAACCCATCTTCTCAAATAAAATATTTGGATGAAAACTTATTCTAACTTGTTTTGGAACTATCCACTAGATTGAATGAAGTTAAATGAATGCTGTAAATAAATTATTTTCATTTATACCATATGGAGAGACTGTGTTGAGGTTAAATTTCCAATAACTTTCCCTTTTAAGGAGCTCTTGCTCCAAATTACCTTTCCTAATTCCTAGGTTTATCTGTTCTATGATCCAAAACTGTAGTTTTTTGGGATCTGAATTGTGATATTGCCTAAAATGTTGTGCCACTGTTGAAAGGGTTTTTTCTGTTTTGATATAATTTTCTGTGTTTCAGATGGTGCTGCAGTGTTTCAGCATATGCTGTTTCACCATTTGTGTAGTCACCCCCACATATTTCAATTGACAGGGACATTCAATGCTCCTTTAGTTTTGCAATTTAGATAATTTTTCTTTCTTTATCTGTCTCGGAAATTTTAATTTCTCACCATTTGGTTACACATGTTACACCCACCACAAGGATAGAAATCTTTCATTTTATCCGTCATTTTTTTTGTTTCCAAAATGGCTGTGGCACATTAGATCTTTAAGATTGGGACTTCTTTTATAGCAGACCTGGGCCTGATCTGGTAAGATGGATTTCAATGTTTCATCCATCTTTAGGATATTCCAATGTTTATTTAAAATGCCTCGAATAGTATCACTACTGGTATTGAAGGTTCTTATAAACCTTAATTCTCCTGTAGGTAAGGCTTTTTTCACATTATTCGGATGGAAGCTAGAGTGACTCAGCAGGGAGTTACATAGTTACATAGTTACATAGTTACATAGTTAAAATGAGTTGAAAAAAGACAAAGTCCATAAAGTTCAACCCCTCCAAATGAAAACCCAGCATCCATACACACACACCCCTCTCTACTTTTAATTAAATTCTATATACCCATACCTATACTAACTATAGAGCTTAGTATCACAATAGCCTTTGATATTATGTCTGTCCAAAAAATCATCCAAGCCATTCTTAAAGGCATTAACTGAATCAGCCATCACAACATCACCCGGCAGTGCATTCCACAACCTCACTGTCCTGACTGTGAAGAACCCCCTACGTTGCTTCAAATTAAAGTTCTTTTCTTCTAGTCTAAAGGGGTGGCCTCTGTTACAGTGATCCACTTTATGGGTAAAAAGGTCCCCTGCTATTTGTCTATAATGTCCTCTAATGTACTTGTAAAGTGTAATCATGTCCCCTCGCAAGCGCCTTTTTTCCAGAGAAAACAACCCCAACCTTGACAGTCTACACTCATAATTTAAGTCTTCCGTCCCTCTAACCAATTTAGTTGCACGTCTCTGCAGTCTCTCCAGCTCATTTATATCCCTCTTAAGGACTGGAGTCCAAAACTGCACTGCATACTCCAGATGAGGCCTTACCAGGGACATAATTATGTTTTCATCCCTTGAGTTAATGCCCTTTTTTATGCAAGACAGAACTTTATTTGCTTTAGTAGCCACAGAATGACACTGCCCAGAATTAGACAACGTGTTATCTACAAAGACCCCTAGATCCTTCTCATTTATGGAAACACCCAACACACTGCCATTTAGTGTATAACTTGCATTTATATTATTTTTGCCAAAGTGCATAACCTTGCATTTATCAACATTGAACCTCATTTTCCCGTTTGCTGCCCAGTTTTCCAGTTTAGACAAACCACTCTGCAAAGTGGCAGCATCCTGCATGGAACCTATAGTTCTGCACAATTTAGTATCATCTGCAAAAATAGAAACAGTACTTTCAATGCCCACCTCCAGGTCATTAATAAACAAGTTGAAAAGCAAGGGACCTAGTACAGAGCCCTGCGGTACTCCACTAACAACACTGGTCCAATTAGAAAATGTTCCATTTACCACCACTCTTTGTAGTCTATCTTTTAGCCAGTTCTCTATCCAGGTACAAATACTATGTTCCAGGCCAACATTCCTTAATTTAACCAGTAACCTTTTGTGTGGCACTGTATCAAATGCTTTAGCAAAGTCTAAGTAAATCACATCCACTGCCATCCCAGAATCGAGGTCTCTACTTACATTCTCATAAAAAGAAATTAAGTTAGTCTGGCAAGATCTATTACGCATAAAACCATGCTGGCACAAACTCATAGTATTATTATTTGATATGAAGTCCAGTATCTTATCCTTTATTAACCCTTTGAAAAGCTTTCCTACCACTGACGTCAGACTAATATAGTTTTGAGTCTGAGAACGGGATCCTTTTTTGAATAGAGGCACCACATTAGCAATTCGCCAGTCTCTCGGCACCATGCCAGATCTCAATGAATCCTGAAAAATCAAGTAAAGAGATTTGGCAATCACAGAGCTAAGCTCGCCAATTACCCTGGGATGAATACCATCTGGCCCTGGACCTTTGTTAATCTTAACATGTTCTAGTCTCTTTTGAATTTCTTCATGCATCATTAGTTGTATTACTAGAATTGGGACTGTGAAGAAGGAAACCTCAGAATCTGCGCTTTTATTTTGTTTTCATCAACCAGCTGACCCCCCCCTTTTTTTACTGCTTGCTGCAATATCCTTTTCTATATCAATTTTAGCTTGCCTTATAGCTTCTTTGCATGATTTATTGGCCTCCTTGTAGCTTATAAATGTTTCGGCTGTACCAGCTAACTTGAAAGCTTGAGTTGTAGCTGTTTCCTTCCTGAAATTTGTGGTGATTAATTTACCTTCATCTCCCTTGTTTATATTTAGATTTAGGGAAGAAACCTCATTTTCTGAAATGTGAGATGTTAATTTGAAATCTTTCCTAGATCTGAATATAAACAAGGGCGAAGAAGGTGAATTAATCACCACAAATTTCAGGAAGGAAACAGCTACCAACTCCCTACTGAGTCATTCTAGCTTCCACCCGAATAATGTGATAAAAGCCGGAGTCCATTTTGTTTTTTGACTCCGGCAAATTTTTACTGGCGAATTTCGCGGCGGTTTCGCTAATTTATTTGCCGCCAGCGAGAATTCACGCCTGGTGAATAAATTCTCCCATCACTAGTAATAGGATAGCTTCAAACAGCAATATTCCCGCCAGGAGGAACAAGGTTCTCCAGTTGAGCTAATATCCAATATATCAAGGTAACAGCAATAATAGACTTAGGACACTCTCACTAGGCACTATCCCTCCAGATGAACACTAAGGCTTGGGTTTCTCAGCCTGGGGTCTTGTATCTTGGCAACGGACTTGGTCCTCACCTTACCACTGTATTCAGCCTGGGGTCTTGGCACCCTATCTGGTCCTCACTCACTGTAGTCCCTGCTCTAGTGGTTCACATACCACAGGGTCCTAACCCCACTATTTCTTCTCCTTGGAGCCACATCTGCTCACTAGCTACCTGACTCTCACTCCTAGAGTGACTATTACCGTATTCACTATCATTAACTCACACTTAACTAACGTCACCGGCAGACCTGGACCTGAGTACCTCTCAGTGAGGCAAAGTCCCAGGACAGACCTAGACCACATGGTGCTAAACCCCTTTATATTATCACATAGTGCCATCTAGTGGACAAACTCCGTGAACTAATGTGGACCCAGCAAGGGACATAGCTGCCTGAGTTAACTAAAGGACCCTTAGGTGTCCAAATACTAAAGGGGAACTGCCTGAGTAATTTAAGCCAAATCTCAGGGTCCCTACAAATTGAATCCAGTTGGATCTTGGCAGCAAATCATGGCAGGTAGCTAATCTAGATTCAAAATCACAGAGCGAAACTAATTATCTATACTTATCAAAGAATTGATTGAATTGGTAAATTTGTATGGATTAAGTGTTGATTGGTAAGTGGAAATCCTGCAACACATGTGTAGATAAGGGGTTATACGGTATGGAATTTCAGCACTTGGCACTTTAATTAAACCAAATACTGGTGAATTAATAATTACACAGTTGAGGAAAATAAGCACCTAAGCAAAAAAATTTTTTATATTGTATAAATAAAAATGATGGCACAGAGGTGAAGTAGTAGCACATAGCACTTAAGATTCAACTAATATAAGTGGAGTTGATTGGGATGGTGTTAATTAAGAAATTAGCATACGAGGAATATAGGTGGAAGTTCATTTAATGGTTGAATAATTGACTATTGGAGAACAATTATCCTGAATCTGGAAGTTATCAGGCTGGAAATATTGAGAATAAAATATAGTGGGTGTAAGAAATCACAGAATATCCATATTTATATAAAATTACAGTCACAAACAAGGTTCTTTCTTCTTTTCTTCTCTTTTAACTATCTAAATATATAATGATGATGGCAGTAATTGACTACATTATAATGTCAAACGATGAGGATGGAATGCAAGTAATTAATCATCAGAAAAATAATTTTTCTGATGTCTCTTAGAATTTATTTGTCAGCTAAGAGCTCAGGAGAGAATATGTTTTTTAGCATGTGTTGTTTTTTAGTTGGAAGTTAAGAGTGTATATAACCATTAAATTAGAATTTGCAAAAAATAAATAACCAAACTGATTTCTTTTGGGAATAAAACACCTGAAATAGAATAATAATAATTGTGTAGAGGTTTCAGAATCAATGCTAAGAGAAAAAAAAATATACAAAGAATTCTATAAATTGCCTTATTATAGCCCACTTTATTTAAAATATCCCCAAGCTGCAACTTCTAACACCACAACATACTTCATCTTTTTCTAATGAACACAAACATTCTCCATGGGCCAACATATGTTGCAAGGTAACTTTTTGAAACCTATACTGGAAACACATTTGCTTATATATAGAACTTATTTAATTTATTTGTACAAGCATTGCCTGATTTTCAAAAGAGCCAAAAGGCTATATCTGCCTATTCATTAAAATACTTTATGAATCTCTCTTGGTCTAAAATGTAATCACTCCTTTTCTGTTGCCTTTCATTACACCTCCACTTCATGTTAAGTAGATTTTTATATCACCCATTCTCCCTACGAAAAAGATACTGGTCCAGAGATGGTTTAACCATATTCTTATAGTAGCTAGACCAGCTTTAGAGATCTAAAAAACATGTAACTAGCAATGAAATGTAAGAAAGCCTAACAGCCTAGGTTTGAAATACAACTTCACAATTCTTGGAGCCTTGGGCAATGTGAGAATTGCTAACTAGTCCTTGAACACTGCAATACCTTCTATTCGAAAATAATTGTTTAAGCTTTATATGAAATTCAATGTAATTGCCTTAGAGGCAAGCTTTAAACCACTAATGCCTACATTTGGTCTACGTCAAAGAAATGATATGTAAATACACAAAAACTGTGATGTACACTATACAAAAACCCTACTATCACCCATTCATTCTTTTGCTTTCTTTTTCTTTTTCTTCTTGTTACTGCACAGTTCAATCCTGTAAGAAAATTGATCTGTATCGCAGAGCTACAATATTTTAGTACCTGTAGTACAGACTACCAGTTCCAGGTATTGTTTACATTCACACGTTCTACTGATCAAAAACAGAAGAAAAATACATTTAAAATCTGTCCTTTTTCAATGCTTTGAAAAAAAGACCCTTTAATGTAGCTTCATAACTAAACATTCCATTGAATTGAAATATAAAAGATGGTTGGATGAAAACTGCAAGGGTAATTAAGGAAACCGATAATGGAAGCATGACCATTCTACCATAAACTCAGATCCCAAAGTAACAACTGGTCCAAGATGTCAAATCCCATAGAAGGCAATGTGGAATGTTTTGTTTATTTATTTTTGGATTCAACCAAAAAAGGATTTAGAGGCACCGCACGCAAGACTGTTACATAGTAAGGAACACAATGTGGGTGATATTTTGAAAGCTTGAACTTGACTTCTTTTGTTTATGTACAATCCTTATTATTTACTCTATCATAGAAATATTGCTTGTTAGTGGTAGTCGCGTCAGTTTTAAGGCATTTTTGTAAAGTTTCAGAATTTGACTATAACATACTTGTACTTGAGAGTGCCTGCTTCTGTTTGTGAGAGAGATTGGTAAACAAACGTTTTGTCACTATAAAGCAAGTTTTGTCACAATAAAAGTATGAATACTGCACTTTCATTCTGTTTGCAAAAAATGTATCTTAGGGTGGAAAAAAGAGACTTCAACTCTACAGTCATTTGTTCAACAACATTGGAAAACTTAAACTAGATAAAATACATAAAATTAAAATTGAGAGGAAACCTGGAATGGGTCACATTTTATTCTAAACCGTATAAATAGCATTTTGTCTTTGCCTTTGCGCACATAAACCAGGAAGAGACGCGCCGCGCGCGCCCTAATTTTTCCCCATTTGCGGCCCAGAGGAGCAACGAGGCGGGCGTCCCCGCCGAGGGGGCTGCAGGCGTCCCTGCAGACCCCCTCCCACTAGACCACCAGGTAAGTTCATTACACAGTGAATCCCTTTGTCTGGGTACAACATGCAGGCAGAGGAAAGCAGATGATCCACTCCTAGCCTAGGAGTGCAAGACATCAAATTAATGCAAGACATGTCTAAAGAATATATTACTATGCCCTTGGCCTAAGCTACTATTAGATTACTGCTATTAGACATTAACTTACTAGTTAACTTTCCCTGCTGGTCAGCACTATGCATCACCTTACATTGACCTAGCAGAATGCTTTCTGGGAACTCAGACTTCATCTTGCATTGTCGAAAAAGAACATCAAGTTACACGTTCTCACTTGTGGCAGCAGGGCTGGTAACCTTGTGGACATATATCCAACCACTAAGGATGAGATTTATTAAGGGTTGAATTGAAAATTCAATTTGAAATTAAAATGTTTGAGTTTTTTATGGTCAAAACTGTCAAATTCGGTTAGAGAGTTATTTAAATTTGATTCAAGTTTTTTTAAAACTTGATTTTCGAGTTTTATCATACTCTGGCCCTTTAAGAACTCAAATTTGACTATTCGGCACCTAAAACCTGCCAAATTGCTGTTTAAGTCAGTAGGAGAGTTCCAGGGATCAATTTTGAGTTGTTTGCAGCCTTCCTGACATTTTCTAAAAGTAAAAACTCGAATCGAGTTTTTTTAAATTCAAATCGAATTAACTTGGTGGAACATCAAATTCACAAGTGAGGTGTCCATGAGAACAAACTTGCCTTTTTGAACTGTTTGATATCCATCCAAGATGGGGTAAATCTGAAAATAGAAGTATACAGGAAACCCACTCATATGGTTCAATATCTGTTGTTCGATTCCCACCATCCTCTGGAACACATGCTAGGTGTAATGAGAACTATGCATCACAGGGCAGAAAGTGTGACAACTGATACAGAGTCCAAAGACAAGGAGCACAAACATCTCACAATAGTGGGCTTTTGTAAACACAGCAACTAAGCCCAACAAGAACTTAAAAAGAAAAAACTACCCTGAGACACACAGAAGGCTCAATATAGTCAATCCATATGTAGCTGGAGTATCAGAGAAACTCAGAAGGATTTTGAATAAACACCACATCCCTGTGTTTTTCAAACCTAGTAGCAAATTGAGACAAAAACTGGTACACTGGAAGGTTCCAACACCAAAAGTAAAAAAAGCAACCTAGTATGCACAGTCCAATGTAGAGAAGAATGTACAGATCTATACATTGGGGAGAAAAAGCATTATCAAGCAAACAGCTCAGGGTAGATTCTACAGGGCAAGACTCAGCTGTCTTTCTACACCTTACAAACAAGAGACACTCCTTTGAAGATAGCAATGTTCATGAACAGAGAAGACCACTGGTTTGAATGAGGCATAAGAGAGGCTATTCATGTTAAGGATTAGTTTAAAGATTTTCGTACAAGCCATTCTGAATTGAGAAAGCCAGTCGTATGCCTATTGAAATGTCTAAAAGAGAAAAAAAATTACAGCAAAAGTCCAGATGATTTGACTATAGATATTTATTAAATTTATAAAATGGTTTTAACATTATTATTACCCCATATTTATAAAGTAGTTAACCGCACAGGGGACCATGTACTTTTTCTAAAGTTTCAACATATTCCATAGCACTATACAAGAAATGAGTATATACATTGAACACATAGATTTACATACAATAACTGATAAAAGTGGCAAAAATGGCTCAGCCAAAAGGAGCTAATATTTACAATTATGATTACTATTGAAAGCCATTTTTGTTTATATTCTCTGTTGTTGTGAAAAAAATTTGCAGAGTCAGCTGATTAAAACGACCTGGAGGAGAACTGACTTCTGCCATATTTTTTCAAGCATCATACGAAATGATTTGATACTGGAAGTTGTTTATAAATATATTTTCTTTCATTGTGCTAAATACAGTTTTGCATGTAGAGGCACTTCTAGGTCTGCTGCTGTTTTAATTCGAGTGTTTTTATGAGCATATAATAGGTGTATTGGATTAATTTAATGAAGTCTTGATATAATATAAGAACATAGTTAACCAGTTGAAATAATTCTCTAACATCTTGGTTTCTCAGGATATGTATGAATGGGTTGATTAGAGGGACGACAACTGTATTCAATATTGCTACTTTTCTTTGTTTTGTTTTTTTGTACCAAACATATTGTATATAAATCCAAGAAGATATATTTTGTATAGACATTTTTCTGAAGTTCTGATTTATTTTAAGGTCTATGATATGCATTCCCTATGATTGTTTCTGAAACTTTATCTTTATTCAGAAATTCTGAAACATTTAGTGGCAGATGCTTTCTGCCTTTTTTAGTCACATTATGTACTGCTTCAGGGTATAGAGATTAAAGGTCCATTACTAACTTTTCTAACCCCTAAAGCCTTAGGGTTAAATGATTAGAAATCAGAAAAAATAATTCAAAATTTTCATGGATTCATAAATATATCTATAATAGCTATTGAAAGCAGTATCTGTAAGGCACTGTCGCAAGCTGGCATTTAATGATAAGCAAATGTTTTCAGCAGGCATGGATTTGTTTCTAAATTCTTCTTTTCACCATCTACAATTTTTTTTCTGCAAAACTTCAGCAAAAATTTGGCACTAAAAATGTGCCACAACAAAATAGTTGCCAAGACAAAATTGTCGCAAAGAATAGAAAAAAACCATTGACTGTAATGCATTTGGCCAAAATGTCATAGAAACAAAAAAGTCACAACAAGAAAAAAACACCTACTGATTTTAATGCATTTCGAGTGAATAAAAAAAATTGGACTCATCAAAAAATGTTCTTGTCTGTTTACGTCAATGCGTTTCACTGCTTTGAGAATTTTTTTTAGCAGTTTCACAAATTTATCTGTGAAGCGAAATGGGACAGGTTTGCTTATTATTACTGTAGAGAGGTTAATACTTGACCAAAAGAAAAGAGTCCAATAGAACACCACAGTATTCAGCCCATAAACATATGCACAAAGTGCAATATTTTGCCCCCCCCTGAGCCCTTTATCAAGCCTACATGTAAAACAACATTGAAAAGTGAGAGGGGGTGGGTTAACAAGTCCCTTCCCTTCCTGAGTGAAGTCATTCCATAACCAGTATAACAAGTCCAAAACAGTCCAATACTATTACAGTCAGAAAATGTTCAAAACAGTCTATGATTGGGTCCATATGTTCATAGTTCTTGTCATGTCTCCAGCATAAGCTGTCATCATGCTGTTATATTTCATTGATGCTTTGACGAACTCCCTCCGCTGGATGCTTGCTGTAATTGCGCAAGGCCACCTCCTGTATTTGTTCTGCACCTCCACATGGCTTATGTTAGAACTGCATTTGAACTAATCAGGCTACCATACTCCCAACATGTGACTTAAAACAGTGCCTTATGGGAGCTAGGACTCCATTTTTCAGTCCATGCTGTGGAAGATGCACACAGTTCTGCATTCTCCTTTTTATGGTAGCATCGCTGGTAAGCAAATAGACTGAAAGTTGCACCAAAACACTTTTACAACTGCCAGTATCATCGGAGACATTGCTGTATATATATTTCATGCCAGCTAATGTTTATGTACTTTTACATGTTTTATATTATTGTTCATTGCAAACATACTTATTGTACTTTCTGTATTTGTTACAGTTTCACCTCTCCACCAAGCTCTTTATCTATTCCACTTGCCTGTCCAGTAAAATCTACAGACTCCAAGCTCAGTCTCTTTATTGGATTGTGGAGAGGTTTAGCTGCATGTCGAACTACACACTGCCCCAGGGTAATACGTAGGGAGGACAGAACAGTTCTGCTTAAATTGCTTTATTGCTTAAGAAAATTTAATTTTAGATTTTCAATTACCCTGGTATATGTACTTTCAAATTAGGCGTTTTGTACATCCGTTTTTTAGAGAGCTCCAAGCTTCCCGAATTCGAATCACTAGCGCTAAAGTGCTTGCCTCAGAAGGGAATTATTTCCAAAATATATAAAATCATTAATGAACCCCCCTTTACTTCTGGGCATAAACATTCATACATGAGAAAATGGGAAACCAATATTGGAATGGAAATTTCCCTTGAAGACTGGTCACGCATACAGATAAATGCTAAAAGGGGGATCACTTGCACTAAGCAAAGGGAAAATATTTATAAAATAATGATGTTCGGGTACTTAACCCCAGTTAGGCTACATAAAATTTTCCCACCACACCAGAGACGTGCTGGAGAGGATGTGCAACACCGGGGACTTTGAAACATTTGTTTTGGGATTGCCCATTAGTACGGCCTTTGTGGGCAGAGATTAAGGTTCTATTAGAGCAATTTATACATGATGTGGCCCAGATAGATATATGGACCTTTTTACTTGGAAAACCCCTAGATGGTATTCCTAAGCATACCCAGTTGCTGGTTAACCAGGTGTTAACAGCAACACGTATAGCAATTGCGGCCAAATGGAAGACTAACTCCATACCTACCAAAGCATAAATTGAACACAGAATAGAGAATAATCGGAGATTTGAATATAATGTTGCTTATATCCAAGACAAAGTTACACGGTACTTAAAGATATGGTCAGTATGGGAATTACGCCATCTCTAGCGATTATGTAACAGGATCTTTAGGGGTTAAGCATAGGATGTAGCAATTATATAATGAATGCATAGCATGCTGAATAATATAATGGTAATACACTGGGATATGGAAATATATGGTGAGAAATGAAATGGCATAGATTGGTTAGAATTCACATTTGATAACACATGAAGACAATTGTATAAGTAACTGCTGTTCCCTAATCCAATGTCAAAATACTTACGAATATTGATACCTGATGGATGTAAAGACACAATGTCATTACTGTACTTTATTTTATACATTGCTGTAATTTCTTTTCTTTTTATTGTTGTCTCTTTTTTTCCTTTCTGTACATTTTCATTATTACTTTGGAAACTTAATAAAAATATAAGTTACAAAAATTTTTTTTTTAGGTATCTATAGACAAAATTATATATTTACACAATACCAACATATTGAACCACACTCAGGCCAATATCGATTGACATAACTTATGTGTAAACATGTGTAAACATGGACACCGATAAACATGTCATGTCAATGGGTGTTGCCCTAGGTGAAATTTGACAATATTTTCATATTAGTTTTTTAATTTCTTTTTTTTTAAAGTTGCTAGACTCATGGAATATGGTTAGTAGAATGCCATTAAAGCTTTTTTGGACAAGCCACGTTTCAAAGTTTAAAAACATATTTCTATGATACACGAAAGCCATGAATAACCTGTAAAATGTATCCTAAACTGTGTTTATGGATCTCATCAATTATATTTAATTATATTTTATTTAAGTACCATTTGCTGCAATTGTACACAATGCTGCAAAATGGATGTAATTGTGCTTACATTACAAAGTGGGTTGCATGTAGCATTTTCAGAGTGCAGGTTCTGTCACTTCCGCATTATGTCTTCAAAACAATGTTTGTGATTCATGCCATTCATCAGAAAAGGCACGATAGATGCATTGGCACCATATGGAAGTGCATAAACATGTTTGGACACCAAGGATCAATATGCATTCTTCATTCTGTCAATATTAGAGTCCTCTGGAAATTAGAGGCACAGAAATTAATCTGAAAATGAGTATGTTTACACAATAACACTGACAGAAGTAGACAAAGTATTCAGCACACATATAGGTGTTTCAATTGATATTCTAGGAATTTTCAGCTGCAAATTGATACAAATTCATATATCTAGATCCATAAGAGAATAATTATGGGGATTTGCATTGTTATATTAAATCAATAATTGTTGGATTTTTACATGCTTGGAAAAAAATATTAATTCTGTGAGGGTCCCAATCTCAAAAGACAAAACAAAGACAGTAAGTAAGCTATGCATTGTCAGGTAGATTGAAAGGATACCAGTCTCTTTATTGATACTTTTACCTCCTTATTCCTTAGGCAATATATGATTGGATTAACAATATGTATTAAAACAGTGTAAAATACCACTACTGATTGATTAAGGGTAATGCTGAAGTCCACCATTTGGTCTCACATACAGTATATGAAGGTTACAGTACCATTATACACAAGGATAACAATTAGGTGGGAACTGCAGGTGGAAAATACTTTTCTTCCGATTTTAGTTGGAATTTTCAGTACTGTGACAATATTGTAAAAATAGTACATCAAAGTGACAGTAAGTGAGGTCATCATAACTAGAGCTGCACAAATAAAATCCAGGAATTAGTTGAAAGAAGTATCTTTGCATGAAAGTTGTAAAAGAAGGGTTGCATCACTTTGCTTCGACAAAACTCAAACTGAGAAATTGAGAAAATAGGAGGGAATGTTGTAATAAACCCTCCAAATCATGAGCAGATTGTAAGTTTCTGACAAGTTGGATGGTTCATTAAAGCTGACTAACATAATGGATTACACACAGCCAAAAAGCGATCAAAGGCCATAACACCCAATAGGAAACACTCAGTGGAACTAAGGAAAAAGAAAAAAAATAGCTGGGTGATACAACTAGAAATTGAGATAACCTTCCTCTGGGAAGAAATGGTAGCCAGAATTTTAGGAACATTTTGGGATTCGTAGTCAAATAACATATTTCTAGTAAAGAAAATGTACAAAGGTAAAAGTACATTAGCTTTCACAGCTGTCTTTCTGTTAGAGTATGAATTCTTTCACCAGGCTTGTATTTCCAAATGACATACTGCCAAGTACTGTTTAAGAAAAAGAGTGAAGTAGATAGATAATGATGTCATATTTCATGTTGCTAATTCAAACAGGTGTTATTGTTATATATGGAATCCTAAACCTCACTCTTCTGCCTATAACAGCCACCTTTTGCTTTGGGAAGAGCCTTCCGCTATTCGGATGCCACCAGGTCTTAATGCGAGAGAGAGGAGAGAGTTCTGGGCAGACAAGGGAACAGCAGCAGGAGTGGAGAACAAGGAAAGTGGTCAAGGGACAGGATGGGTCAATAACAATCAAAAGAAGCAGTACAATTAAAGGAGACAAGGGAGTAATCAAGGTCACAGGCCGGGTCAAACACACCAATATTGCAGTACAAAGCAAGATCCAAGAGAGTAGTCAGTACACGAGCAAGGGTCAGGACAGGCAGCTGACTATACAAGGTCAAGGACATGCAGAAACACTAGAAATTGCACCCAAGTACTATTAAAAATAGTTGGGCAGTGTTACCAACCACATGCCCAGCCCTTTAAATATTTGAATTTCGCACAATGATATCAGACGCAGCACCTCATCAAATCCGGCAGCAGTGAAGCGAGCACGCCATTATAGTTCTGCGTGCAGAGGAAGAAGATGCAGCTAGACCACCAGGTATACTCACAGTTATTGTATTTGTTTAAGGGGTCTTCTATATCCTTTAGAAGATCCTGAATGGAACTAATTAGGAGCTGTAATTTTGTAACATTTTTGCAATTACGTATCTTATTATTGTATATGCTAGACATTTTGTCATTTGATGTTTTTTATATTTATAGTATATTTCTGAACATACATTACATATTTATAATATGCCAGTGGTGCCAACTCTAGAAGTAGGTATGTATACATTTATTTAGACCACACTTAATAATAAGCACATAAAATTAGATAAACAAAACATATTAATTTTAAAGGGAAAATAAATACCCTTTTGGACGTAAGCTCTTTCAGTTGGTGTTATGTAAAAAAAAGTACATAAACATTATCTGACCATCCTGATATAAATATAAATGTACTTTTTTATACATTCATATCTAATTTCACAGATTGAAAGGAAACCTTAACAGATTTTTCTGTGTTCACTAAAACCAGTTCTCCCTGCCCTTGGGCTCACAGTGTAATACAATGCCTTTCACCTAATTCCACTGAAAAGTGATGGCTTCTGGGACTTGAAATCACTCTGCATTTTAGAGAAAATATTTACAAAATACTGACATGCTGGTATTCTTCAACAAAAGACGCTTCATGTAGCAAAATGTCACTGAGGAACTGTGGGGCAAAAGGCACATGTTTTTTGGGGATGCCCTAGTATATATAGTTGGTTTCTGAAAACAAGCTCATCAGATGTTACATTAAGTACTTATACAGTATACACAAAGGGGATTATTTACTAAGCTCCTAATACCCAAAAGTTCCCGAAATCTGAAAAATTTGTGATTTTTTTTATAAAATCTGACTTTTAAAAAAATCACGAATTTTTCGGAATTTATTATACCCTGAGGGCTAAAAAGCCTGAATATAAAAACAGGGCATCTCAAACCTGTCAAAGTTGCATAAAAGTCATTGGGAACAGTCCCGTTGATTTTTGGTTGTGTCGGGGGGTTCGGGCAATTTCACAATGTTTTCGGAGCTTTTGGGTGAAAACTCTGAAAAATTCGGAGATTTCGGGGAAAATTCACTAATAAATATTGAAAATCTAAGCTTTTTCCGCAAAGCAAATTTTCGCGGAAAATGTAATAATAAATAAGCTTTAAAAACCCGAGCGGGTCAGATCGGAGTTTGTAGCAGCCAATATTGAGATAAATTCTGACCTTGATAAATAACCCCCAAAATGTCACAAAGTCTTAAATATATTGATAATAGCTTGAGTGCAGAGGATCTCTTGGATTTGTCTGTATGATTTTTGTAGTCAGAAAAAAATTGTTGGTGAGCACTACGTTCCCTTTTTTGATAAAGGGTATTACACATAGTACAAATAAAAAATAAGTGAACTGATCACAGGTCTCATTAGTAACAAACATCTTGATCATTTCAACTTATGATTGGTCCCTTAGTGTAGCCATCCCTTTGTTTGTGTAGCTAGGAAAATCATTATCTGCGTTAATTAAAGGTCCCGCTGGAATCATTTTTTAGTATATTAATAAGACTCTAGTGAAACTGCTATAATTACTTTAACCAACTAGAATGCTCCCCAGATATTTGTAAATTGACAAACACAATACAATCTCTGTTGCATTTTTTAATTCATTGTTTATTGCAATTAGTTTACAACGTTATTTATAAGGAAAATGTATATACCATGTATTATTTAAATTAAGATTAACATTTAATTCATGTTATCAATGGTTCAATCACAACTCTTGGTACTTTTTAACTTTAATTTGTACTTGTAAAATATGTAATACATTTTCCTAAATTATGTCCTAAATCATGTCCTAAATTTTTAGAGAATTCTAAGAACATTTTACATAGCCAACAATGAGGGGGTTATTTACTTACAGTAAATCCGAAAATTTGTCATTATTCTCTCAAAAGCACTTCGATCAAACTCCTGTGCACATTTTTACTGTATATATCAATACATTTATTTGCTTTATTACAGGAGGAATTCTCTCTCACTGGTTATCTATTGCTATGCTCTGGTGCTACAATTCTTCAGTAATTCACTCCTGGGCATTTCATATCCATAATGCAGCTTGCCTCTGTGCCTCTTTAAACATTACACTCACTAATTCAGGAATCTTTTACAGTTAGTCATACGATTCCTCTAGTGATGGGTGAATAAATTTGCCTGGCGCAAATTTGTGGTGATTTCCACATTTCACCACCAGCAAATAAATTTGCTTAACTCCTGCTAAAATTCACTTGCGAATTTAATTTTGGTCGAGTGTCTGAAAAGTCGCTTGTGTCAAAAATGCAGCGCATCTACACTATTCGGACACCCATTGACTTTAACGCCGGTGTAAAAATTGACGCAAGCGACTTTTCAGATGCCCTGCCAAAATTGACGCTGGCGTACATTTTTGAATTTCATGATTTTTCGACACTTTGTGAATTTCATGGGAAATTTGCAAATTTTTCAGCAAACTGATGGGAGAAATTCGCCCATCACTAGCTTCCTCTTAATAAGGTCTCACAAAGCTCCAAGAATATTTCTGATATAAAATGTGTATTTTAGTGTTTCTGTTGAACAACCATCTGCAGTAGTCAATCACAGATGTTAAACTTCCGATAAATATTTAAGGCTTGAAAAAATAAGCATATTTGCTAGTGCATTTTGCAATTGGAGGCAAATAATGGAAATATTGTATACTATAGTGTGAAAAAAAAGATTGCATTTAACTTTTTAGTCTTTATCACTTGATACAGCAAAATATATTAGCATCATCAGAAAAGGGCTAATATTACTTAGATCTTTAGAATGGCTTTTAAAGCTCAGCTTGCTAAGGCTATCTTCTGTTTTTTGAGATGTTAGAGTTCCCTTTCTTTAACAGGTGGTGCTGTTTGATGTTCCTTGCTCTCTTGTGCTCTTGTCCTTAATTCATGTACAAGTTCTGCCCACATGACATGTTGCCTACAGTATATTAGCTGTTATCTCACTAAATGCTCCCCATGGTGACTGAACAGTTGCATTTTAAATAGAATAATTCAACTTACCTCACTTACAATCTTACAAAGACCTTTTACATTGTACAAAGTTCCAATCAAATCTCAAAGATATTTCTATTGCACCTACACTACACAAATTCTAAAACCACAATTGCCATTGAATTTATTAAAAGATCCAAATATAAAAAAGTATGAACTAATTTCTAGGGTAGAAAAAATTCAAAAACCTCTAAAAGTCGGTATTGAATTACAGTGGTCCAATAGGAACCACACACCTCCCATAGACTTCTATAGCATCTCGACAACTTTTACTTTGCAAAGATTTGCCTTAGGGGTTTTTGTAGTTTTTACATTTAGAAATATAGGAAAACCACACATTTTTCGAGATTCATGGAAAAAAACAAAATTACATTTTTAATAAATGGGCCCCATTGTGTTGTTGCCTACCACTTAGTTGCATATCTAGTCCACAGTGTGGATGAATGCCAAAAAAATTAATTTTAATATCTATATGTAAGTCTGATAAACTGATTTGAACACTTGGATAAAATTCTGCAGAAGAGTTTGTGCTAGTTCATTTATTGCAATATTTTTACTGCTTTACATGTGGTGAGGCAAATATTGTATCCTCTATATCAGGCAGAAATATGATGTTTACTTTCTTGTAAAATACTCATAATTCAGAAATGCTGCTTTTGTTATATATACTCTATTCCTTGTAGAATTGTTATCTTTGTTCTAGAAATGTATTCAACTAATGCCCTGGATCCTCTGTTTTCCTGTGTTCAGAGATAACTAGGCTGAAATAACCTCTTGAACAATGCATTTTTTCCCCAGCTGACAATTTGAATAACTTGAATAACTGTATACCAATCAGTATAAAAATATATTGCCAACATTCTTTGCAATTTACAGAATATAATTAAAAAATTATATTGTATATTTTATATATCATATGATATATTATATTGTATATAAAACAAAAGTAAAATATTCTTCCTTTTATTCTGGTTTTGAAAATCTAAAAATATTTTTATGTATTATGTTTTTATTGATATATATTCTTACTGTAATGGGGAACATTGTTATCCTTGACATTGTCTACAGTGATTCTCGTCCTCATACACCTATGTATTTGTTTTTAACCAATTTATCATTGTTGAAGATTCTCTATACATCTAGGGCAAATTTACTTATGGTCAAATATCGAGGGTTAATTAACCCTCGATATTCGACTGCCGAAATGAAATCCTTCAACTTCGAATATCGAAGTCGAAGGATTTAACGCTATTCCCTCGAACGATCAAAGGGATAATCCATCGATCGAAGGATTATCCTTCGATCAGAAAATTGTTAGGAAGCCTATGGGGACCTTCCCCATAGGCTAACATTGGCCTTGGTAGGTTTTAGGTTGCGAACTAGGATTCAAAGTATTTTTTAAAGAGACAGTACTTCGACTATCGAATGGTCGAATAGTCAAACGATTTTTAGTTTGAATCGTTCGAATCGAAGTCGCAGGTCGAAGTAGCCCATTCGATGGTCAAAGTAGCCAAAAAAAACATTCGAAATTCGAAGTTTTTTTCCTCTATTCCTTCACTCGAGCAAAGTAAATGGGCCCCCTAATATCATTGATATGATGTTATTAAAGGGATACTGTCATGGAAAAACATGTTTTTTCCAAAACACATCAGTTAATTCTGCACTGAAATCCATTTCTCAAAAGAGCAAACTGATTTTATATTCAATTTTGAAATCTGACATGGGGCTAGACATTTTGTCAGTTTCCCAGCTGCCCCAAACATGTTTTTCCATGACAGTATACCTTTAAACATCATTACACAGAATCAAGCTCTATCCTTTACATGGTGCATTGCACAGCTCTACTTCTTCGGATTTTTGGGTTCTGCTGAATGAATTATCTTAGGGGTTATGGTGTATGACCTGTACTTATGCCATTTTCTATCCCCTTCACTATTCTTTACTTATGAATACTAAAGTAAGTCTACTGATGTCATTTTCTTCACGGATTGTAGGTTTTATAGCAACTTTGGGGCAATTATATTGGTTTCTCAACTCAGAGTCTGCGGTCCTAATACAATTAAACTTTTCTATTGTGACCTTAGTCCAGTTCTGCAACTGACCTGCAAAAAGCCATCAATTATGGAAACTTTTTATGTGAATTTGGCTTCAACAATACTTTTAGGCACCTGTCTCTTTACTATATGCATGTTATTTTAACAATATTACAAATCCCCTTTTTTGAAGGTAGGCAAAGAGCTTTTTCAACATATGGAGCACATCTCACTGTGGTGATTATTTATTATGGAGTTATGATATTTATGTATGTGACTCCAGTTTCAGTCAACTTTATTTAATTTTAAGTCCTAGCATTGTTATATACAGTCATGACTCCATTTATAAATCATTTTATCTATGCATTAAGGAATAAAGAAGTTAGGCAAGCTCTTCTAAAATCAACACTGAGATTGAAAATGTATTTAATATCTGTAGCAAAATGCAAAGAGACACGTCACATTAACGAACAAACATGAATATGAATATTTTTTACTGTATTCATTAAGACTAGTGATGGGCGAGGACAAGTGATTCGCAAATGAATTCGTGAAACAGCCGCTAAAATTCGCCGACGTCCAAAAAACAGACGCCGGCGTAAAAAAAACAACGGGCGAATTTTTCGCAAAATTCTTGAATTTTTCTGCGAAGCGAAACAGCGCAAATTCGCCCATCACTAATTAAGATGAGCAATAAATAAAACCATCAGCAGCCAAACAGCAAACATACTGGTTTAACCTTACTGTTTACCTTTAAACTTTAAGTATGATGTAGACATTGATATTCTAAGACAGTTTGCAATGATTTTTAAATTTTTGAGCTTCTTGTTCAGCAGCTCTACAGTTTGTAATTTCAGGTGTTATCTTGTTGCTAGGGTCTTATTTACCTACAGCCAGACAGTGGTTTGAATAAAAAACAGGGATATGAATATGAGAAGGCCTGCACAGAAAGATAAAAAATAAAAAGTATTTGTTTTTGGTTTTTGGTTGCTGGGGTCAGTGACCCACTTTTGAAAGCTGGAAGAAGAGGAAGGCAAAAACTATAAAAAATTAATAATGAAAGTGGATCTAAGGGAATTATTTTTGAGCAGCACATAAAATAAATATGTGAAAGATGAGAAGGCCCATTTATCAAAAATCACATTTTCAAGTTTTTTTCATATTCAAGAAAACTTGAAAACGTTGAAATCTCAAATTTGTGCTTATTTATAAGAAATAAAAAGTAACAATAGCAATACAATTTTTGCCATACAGAGGAATCGTTTTTGGCTGCTGGTGTCAGTGACCCCTTTTTGAAAGCTGGAAAGAGTCAGAAGAGGAAGGCAAATAATTAAAAAATAAATAAAAATAATGGAAGCCATTGCAAAGTTGCTAGAAGAGACTATTACTGTACATACTTAACTGAGCCAAAAATTGTTTTATGGAGCAGACCAAGACTCACTAAGATTTGTGGATGTGTATTAGTGATGAGCGAAATTTTTTGCCAAGTTTGCCTGAAAATGATGCCAATAGATTACAACAGGTAAAAAAATTGTTGTGTGTCACCGTTCAGATTCATCTGTGTTTCCTAAAATGTCCTAACATTTTAGAGAAGCAAATGTAGCCCTAACTTTTCTTGACCAAAAGCGAATCTACTATATGCAGTATTTGAATTGGTCAAAAACTGTTTGTATAATAATGACATGCAGCTGTACTGGTGATTAGGAAAAAGCAACATGGAAAAATAATTTTGCTTCATAAAAGAAGCTACACTTTTGAATATACAGAATTATGGTTTTCACCTACTTTGTGCACCATTATGTCTATTGGCAATGATTTCTGAAACTATTTCCAGAACCACATTTTAATGTGCTGCCCAAGGTTTCTTTTCTTCTAGTTGCTCCCATTTGAATATGTTTCAGTCATTTTGTAAATGTAAACCTGAAATTTGTTCCACCATCCAACATATAAATTGCAATATACAAACAGTGCATTTTTATACCCAGAATTCCAGGATCATTGTAGATGTACTGGGAATAGCCATTAACATTGTATCACTTTTGGCTTTCTGCATTAAAATGTTATTAGGGTATGAAACTTGTAAGAATAAAGGAGTATAATGCAACCATGTTACTTTTATATGTAATCAATTATAATTATGTATTTTAATTCCCCTGACACATTTTCCTCTTTTCCTTTGTACCTTTTTAATTTTTATATTTAAAATTGAAAAAAATGTAAATTTTATAAAAAAAAAAAAAAAATTGAATAAACGATGGGAAGGCAAATTTCTCATTGTCACATTTCACATTTTTAACTTAAAAAAAACGTAAAAACTTTCAAATGGTAAGGGGCCCATTTACTAACAATCCACAAAATTTCCACAAATCTTCAAAAATCTGTGGTTTTCCTATACTTCTAAAAAGCTCAAAAAATCAAGGTTTAACCTCTGAAGCAAAACTTTGCCAATTAAAAGTTATTTAGGTTCTATAGAAATCTGTGCTGATCTTATTGGACCGATTTAAATTAATGTAGAGTTTTAGAGGTTTTCCGGTTTTTTTCTGCTAGGAATTGACCAAAAAAATTCTAATAAGAAAGCTAATTTATCCATGAAGATAATTAATATAATTCAACAAAAATACAATTGAAATTTACAAAGGTTGGGAGGCATAGGGTTATATTTATCAAAGAGTGAAGTTAGAAATTACCACAGTCCAAAAAAAAATCCTCCACTCTACATTCATTTCTATGGGATTTTTTTTTTTTTTTAAAAAAAAAACGATTTATCAATGGTATGCCTTTCAAAATGCCATAGAAATTAATGGAGAGTGGCAGAATTTCAATCTAGCAGATTGTGGTGATCTCTAACTTCACTCTTAAATAACTGATAAACAAACCCCATTATGTCTTCATGTATGTATATGTGAGTAAAAATGAAATTCAAGATATAAAAAGGTATTATTTTTAGTGATTTTTTAGTGATAGTTAAGTACACTGTAATTGAATGTCTTACTACTACATACTACTACATATATTATATGCAATAGGATACATATATATGCAATATTATTGGCACAAATATGGATTAATGCAGTATAGTCATCATCAAGTACAAGGTACTGTTTTATTACTACAACAGAGAAAAAATTAAATACTTAAAGACATTATAAATAGTTGTTTAAAATGGATTCTAATGGAGATGGCCTTCCTGTAATTTTAAACTTTCTGGATAGTTGGTTTTGGGGTAAGGAATTGTTTTCTCAATGCAAGCTTCACAGGTTTGTTTCTCAGGGTATAAATAAATGGATTTACTAAAGGAGTCCCAACTGTGTATATAATAGAAATTTCTTTCTGTAAATTAAAAGAAGGGCATGCAATGAGAAAAACATAACTGAAAATTCCTGACACGTAAAAAGTCAGCACTACAATAAGATGGGAAGAACACGTAGCAAATGTTTTCTGCAAATTCTGAGAGGTTGATTTCTTACATACAGTATAAGTGATGCAGATATATGAAAGAATAATAAGAGTAAAAGAACTCAGTAGCACTGCTGAAGCAAACAATGAACTCACAAGACGAACATTACCATTATCATTACAGGATAACCCCAGGAGTGGAGCCAGATCACAGAAAAAATGGTCAATTGTCAAGGAACCACAAAAAAGCACTTGTGATAACATTAATACAGGAATAATAGGAGCTGCAAACCCCAAAATCCATGAGCAATAAACAGTCCTTAATAACATTCTGTTATTCATTATTGCTGAATACCTGAGGGGGTGACATATAGCCACATACCGATCTACTGCCATGGAAGCCAATAAGAAATTTTCAGTAGAAGCAAGAGACAGAAACAAATATAATTGAATCATGCAAGATGAGAATGATACTGCTGTGAGATGTGCTAAAAGGACCTTCAGCATTGTGGGAAAAATTACAGATACATAACATATTTCTAAGAAGGAAAAGTGAACAAGATAAAAATACATAGGTGTGTGAAGGCATTGCTCTTCTGATATAACAAAAATGATAACAGCATTACTGGCTGTTGTGATAATATAAATTACAGAGAACCCAACAATACTCACCATCCTCAAATTGTTTTCAAGCAAAAAGCCTAAGATATAAATCTCTGTTAAATTATTTTGGTTCTCCATGAATAAGGTGCAATTTTTCCACAATATTTCCTCAATGATGAGCAGCTCCTGCTTACTGGCTTTGTTGTTCTATGTAATACACTTTGATGTAGACAGGGTTAAACTGAGTAAATCAGAGCAATAGCTGTGCAACACAGCAAGAATGTGTAAAAGTTGCACAGTAAATATTCTGTAAGAAAGAAAAGAAGAGAAATATATTATTTCTAAGAACACGTGGTATTGTTTTGTAAGTCAATTTCTGTAATATTGCAAAAGGTGGTCAAAGGGTCACTAATACTGTGTGGAAAGAGAGAATGGTCCCTTCCCAATGTTCTTAATATATTCAACATTATTTATTAATAAATGAATCATAATTTATTAATTATTACTTTCTATATATTGGTCTCATGATCTCAGCTAAACCCACCATTAGCCATTTGTTGGGGCTAGGCTCGCATGTTAGTGAAGTGCAAGATAAAACATCTGACCCTGCTTCCCAATTTGTTATTTACAGTATATAGGAAATAATGTAGTTGTTATACCGAAGAGTTCCATGGCCATATAAGGCATGACGCAGAAGGACTAGTGCTTTTATAAAGGTCATAGTACTCTGACATGTTCTTAAATTTTCATGTGATATTGTATCCTTATGCAGCTAACAGAATTCAGGAAACCGACAATCAAAAATGGAATATAACCTACATACACAGATGGAAAAAAATATATTTTTACAGTAGCAGCATCAAGGGTGATGAATAATGTGTGTTAGATAATAAAAAAGCTCTGGTCACTCTGGGGATTCAGGTCATTTTTAAATATGAGTATGATGCCTGAACTTTTTAAAAGTTGAGCTGGTGAGTTTTCGTTATGGTATAATCATACGCAATTACCAGCACATAACTAGCATTTTTAAGTGTTACAGATAAAAAACAGGGGCAATATCTTATGATTGTCTGTACATGTGTGGTATAAATAAATACATACAGTACATACATTAAGTTCAACCTTAACCTTGCTTAAATATTACTTATATCAAAAGTTTATCAAAAAATTAAAAGCACACCTGTAGCTCCCTCCAAATAACAGCATCAGAATGGAGCAATCCCTGAAGTCAACTTTGTATTAACCCTAATATGTAGTAAAAAGCAGAATATTGAATATGCACAGCCAAAGCTTCATAAAATCTTCCCATTAAAGACTAATAATTATTTCTTAGTGGATAGATCTACCAAAGGGTTCATTGGTTTGATCCCCTTATAAATATCCTTCCTAGCTCCTCTCCTTTTATGTAAACAAACACATATTGGCTAGACTGTGTTCATAATTGAAATCACCATACCATTTGTTTGGTTTGTTGCCCTTCACTATGTTTTCTGTATTTAAGAAATGTCCCTTTTGAATATTGCAGTCCAAAATTACATTTTATATTGGAAATGGGGCCACTGCTTTCTAACAGGGATTGTAAAGGGGAAGACTTATGTTTTTCTATTGTGACTCTATCTACTATTTAATATAAGTGACTTTATTTTGATATACAGATATGGGATGCATTATCTGGAAACCCATTATCCAGAAAGCTCTGAATTATGGAAAGGCTGTCTCCCATAGACTTCATTTTATCCAAATAATCCAAATTTTTAAAAGTGACTTCCTTTTTCTCTGCAAAAATAAAGCAGTACCTTGTACATGTTCCAAACTAACATATAATTAATCCTTATTGGACGCAAAACCAGCCTATTGGGTTTATTTAATGTTTAAATGATTTTCTAATAAACTTAAGGTATGAAGATCTAAATTACAGAAAGGTCCATTATCTAGAAAACCCTAGGTCCCGAGCATTCTGGGTAACAGGTCCCATACCTGTAATGTCTTTCATGACACCATGCTGACTAATAGTCTATGGGCGTTATTTTTGCTGCAAAACAAGGCGAAAAAATTCGCCAATTCCTACTGACTAAAACTTATGAAGCTTTTCTTTAAGACTTAGAAGCCTATTTACTAAAACTGGACCTTTTCCCACTCTATTAAATAGAATGTGGCCAAACTCCCAAACCCGAATCCCCTTAATTTACCAATAAATAATCTTGAAAAAATCGGTGTGACAAAACCGAGAGTAAATTTGTGCAACTTTTTTGAATTGTCACTTCAAAAACTCAACTTTATTGAATTGTCGCCACAAAAACTTAAATTTACCAGATTATCGAATGAAATCAGTGCAAACAGCCTGAAACTATTGAGAATTCTGAAAGTAAAAAACATTTTCCAGCTGTTAAAGGGCCATCTGCTAATTATTTGTATATGATTTAGAGGTTTTAGCTGGAGTATTTTCTATTTGAAGTTTTAGCAGCTTTTTCAGGGCATACATTTCTCTCCAAAAATGTTTTTTTCCTCCTTTAAAAATGTTAAGGTTTAACAAATAGGCCCCTTAATATTGACTTATTTTATATAATAATGTCTGTCCACAAATATTATTTTCACTACCCAAGTGTTATTAGAGTTATTAAAAAAATAAAACCTTATCCTATTTTTAGCTCCTTGGTACTTGACTTCTCAGCCTCCAATTATCTTCTGGGTTTTTTTCTTTATTGGTTACAGTATTTCAGCTTATATTTAAATATTGCTTTTGATCCTCTCGGGAACATGGGAACAGCTCCATAGTGTACACATGTACATGTGCATTAATTATAAATAATTGAAGCTTTTTACATTTTGTGGCTAATTATTTTGTTGTTTTGAACAAAATTGTGTTCAGTACAGCTTGATACAAAAACAGATTTTAATATATGACAGTTTTGCAACACCAACTGCAAAAGCAGCCATCAAACTTTCTATTGATTAATCAATAGTATGGGGCATATTTATCAAAGGTCGAAGTTCGAAGTTAAAAAAACTTCGAACTTCAAATTCAAAAAGACCAACCAAAAGGTGGTCGAAGTTTTTTGGGGTTGAAGTGGGCCTACTTCAAATCGTACGATTCGAAGTAGCACCACTTCGATCTACTTTGATTCAAAGTTTTTTCAACTTCAACCTTCGATATCCCAAACTCCCCCAATTGCCTCCATACAGGTTCTAGGAGGTCCCCCATAGGCTAAAACAACACTTAGGCAGCTTTTAGGTGACGAATGGTCGAAGTCGAAGTTTTAAAGAGAGAGTACTTCGAAAAAATTCTTCCTTCGAATTTCAAAGGTTTTTTCATCTTCGACTCGAAGTTGGACTATTCGATGGTCGAAGTACCCAAAAATTACTTTGAAATTCGAAGTGTTCAATAGGAATAGCATACCCCATGAATGAATATCATGCCCTTGAAAATGGGAAAAACCAGCATGACACTGTTGAGCCCCATTGAGGGTGAAACCAGTCTGTATTTGGGAATCCAATCAGCACACTGCCTTGACAGTGCTTTAAAATACAATGGGTAAAACTGAGTGGCCCATTTCATAACAATTGAATTTTAATTTCTTTCCATGAATCTCTAAAAATTCATGTATTTCTCTTTTTTAAAAAAAGTTCTAAAAATCGAGATTTATGACTTATAAAGATCGTGACAATCTCTAATACAAAACTTTGCTGGGTAAAAGTTGTCAAGGTCCTATAAAAGTCAACGGGAGCTACGCTGATCTTATTGGATTGCTCTAAATCTATTTGGACTATTAAAGGTTTTCATATTTTTTTCACTAGGAATTGTCTGAAAAACCCAAATTTCTAGATGTTTTTAAGGTATTCATATTTTTTAGTGCATAATTTAGCAATATTTTCTGATTTTTTAATACATCTTATAACATTCACAGTTTTAAAAATTTTGAGTTTAGTCATGGTTTCAAAAACCTCTAAAACCACTAAAATATGACCTTTGATAAATCTGCTTACAAGTTATTATCCAACTTGGACTCCCGGTAAAGTCCATGTTAAACTGAATGCTTTCTCTCAGGTGGCCCTCATTGTACTTGTGGAGGAAAAGTTAACCCATGCTGAATGGTTTTGCTAGATATTTCACAATCTTTTTGGTGGTACTGTTCAGATGTACAATTATTTTGCAGATACTTCAGGTGATTTCATCCACTTAATGATGTTACACAGGAATAGCAGTTTCAGAGTTAGTACTCACTTATAGGTGAACTAGTCCCCAGATATAACAGATGCTCCCATTGGTTCCTTACTCCATGAATCTTCTATTCCTGAGCAGATGACACCAGGGGACACTTCTGGCCTCATTGTTAGCCCCTCTGGCTGCTCATCTAACTACTCTAATCCTGCCTTCACCTACTGAGGCCTACCTCTACCTCAGGCTCTTCTGGAACCAGCTACCTCCTCCAGAAATTGTGGATGCACAGAAAACACATTGACACTTCCCTTTTTATAGACTAGGGTAACCTGACACCCCTGAGCAACTGCAGAACTACTAGGGAAATACTTGTCTGTATAGGAAATATACCCCCCAACCCAACAACAAACCAAGAACAACTCTTATCTACCCACTACATTTAGAGAGCAGCTGCCTTATAATGTGGTCTCCTTAGTAAACAAAATAATATTCTACATCCTTTTTCATTCGACATGCATTAGATACAACATGTTCACTACTCTGCTCTGTTCATTTAGAAATGTAATAGTGACATAGTTACATAGTTAAATCGGGTTGAAAAAAGACAAGGTCCATCACGTTCAACCCCTCCAAATGAAACCCAACATCTATACACACACCCTCCATACCCTCACAAAAATGATATATACCAATATCTATATTAACTATAGAATTTAGTATCACAATAGCCTTGAATATTTTGTCTGTCTAAGAAATCATCCAAGCCACTCTTAAAAGCATTAACTGAATCAGCCATCACAACATCACCTGGCAGTGCATTCCACAACCTCACTGTCCTGACTGTGAAAAACCACCTACGTTGCTTCAAAGAAAGTTATTTTCCTCTTGTCTGAAAAGGTGGCCTCTGGTACGGTGATCCTTTTTATGGGTAAAAATGTCCCCTGCTATTTGTCTATAATGTCCTCTAATATACTTGTAAAGTGTTGGGTTTTTGCCCTTTTTATGCAAGACAGAACTTTATTTGCTTTAGTGGCCACAGAATGACACTGCCTGGAATTAGACAACGTGTTATGTACAAAAAACCCTAGATCCTTCTCAGTTAAGGAAACTCCCAACAATTGCATTTATATTATTTTTGCCAAAGTGCATAACCTTGCATTTATTAACATTGAACCTCATTTTCCAGTTTGCTGCCCAGCTTTCCAACTTAGTCAAATCACTCTGCAAAGTGGCAGCATCCTGCATGGAACCTATAGTTCTGCACAATTTTGTATCATCATTCCAGTATCTTATCCTTTATTAACCCATCGAAAAATTTTCCAACCGTTGATGTTAGACTTATACAGTAGTTACATAGTAAGTTAGGTTGAAAAAAGACACATGTCCATCAAGTTCTATCCTTTAACTTTTTTTTAACCTGCCTAACCTAACCTATAGTTTTGAGGCTGAGAACGGGATCTCTTTTTGAATAGCGGCGCCACATTAGCAATTCGCCAGTCTCTCAGCACCATGCCAGACATAAATTAATCCTGAAAAATTAAGGTAAAGTGGTTTGGCAATCACAGAGCTAAACTCGCTCAGTACCCTGGGATGAATACCATCCAGTCCCGGACCTTTGTTTATCTTATTATGTTCTAGCTTCTTTTGAAATTCCTCACGTGTGAACCCTGCATCATGGTTGTACAGGTATGGGATCCATTATCCAGAAACCTGTTAACCAAAATGTTCCAAATTGCAGAAAGGCCATCTCCCATAGACTCCATTTTATCCAAATAATCCAGATTTTTTACAATTTTTTTTTTTCTTTTATATTAAAACAGTACCTTTTACTTGATCTAAACTAAGATATAATTAATCCTTTTTGGAAGCAGAACCAACCTATTGGGTTTATTTAACCCAATAGGTTGGGTTAGTCTCACAAGAAGGAAACATAAAATTGGGAACAAGACATAAAATCTTATAACTTTTATTGGTAATAACATTTGCAACATGTTATATAATGTTCTAGAGACACAGAAGGACAAAAGGAACATCATCTTATATACTTGTCATATTGTAATGTAGGGTAAATGAAACTGAAGACCTTTCTGGGCAATGAAATAAAATACGATAATAGCAAAAATCTGTGCAATATGAAATTTTTTTCCTTGTGAGCAATATTATAGCATTGCAAAGCTGATACAATATTTACTGACCCATCTGTCAGTAAAAAATTAGAATATTATATAGTTCTCATTGTTTGTGTAGCGCTATAGTAAATTGAGTGCACCTTACTCTACTATAAGCTTCACTCCCAGTACATATGCTCCGGATGAGACCTTAAAACCTTAGGGAGTGAGCCTTCGCAGCGTTGTGGAAGCAGGGTGTAGTGCAACTGTAACTGTATTTAGGGTGGTTCTTATAACTTAACCATAGAACAGATTTATTGAGCATACAACAACATTGCAGGATCATACATTACAATGAATAGGCAGTACTCACAGCACCTTTGGTCATTATGATTCTCCTCATAGATAGAATAAAAGGAATGAATGCTGCGCTAATAGCGCTACAATTCCATTAAATTAGCGCAGCATTCATTCCTTTTATTCTCTTTTATCTCTAAGGCACTGAGGATTTGTTGGTTTTATAGCAAAGTTAGCTCTCCTTACAAGACAGCTAAACGTAGTAACGAGACCACAGTCCTCAGTGTTCTGCCTTCCTCCCACTTGTGGTGTCCCAGGGCTTAGAACAACGCAGCTAGTTTCTTCGGGACAACTCCACCTCTATACTATTTTCTAATTTCTAACTTTTATTCATGAATAGCTGACGCTTTATTTTTAATTGTTTGATACCATGAACTCACTTTAAAATTATAACTACACCACTTGCACCTTATTTAATTCATATAAGAACCATGAACTTTTAGAATATTCATCAATTGTGTGTAGATACATTTTGTTGATGGTCACAGCACCTAATTTATAGTTCTTAAGCACTTTAATCATAATTATTTGTATTAACACAATCAATTGAAATACCATTAATTGTATGTTGATGCTAAATTGATTGAGAACTAAGCATATGTTTATAATAGCACTAAGCACTTATATAATTAGATCTCAATTAATTTTAGTAAGGTAGTGTGGGGTTTTACTGCTTTCTCTTGTTTTTAGTATCCCTATTCTGGTTTATACACCTCTACACAGCCTGAAATTGGGTAATACAAGTGAGTGAACATTAATTACAAGTGAACTATATTTTTGTTTGTGATCATATTTTACACATCCCTACATTTGTTTTAACAAAAAAAGGTGTTTGTTATTTATGCACCAATAAAATATGGCACCTTTAATTAGTTTCACAAAGCATTCAATTTAATTTCACAAAGCATTCATTATTAAGCTTACAGGTGCCACTTGTTATTTTGCATATTTTTCAAATTTTTTTTTTAAAAGTAGAGTTTAATTAAATAGTTTTAAAAAAATATCTAAATGAGGGCTATGAAATAATCCCAGCTAAATTAAGATTTACAATATTCAAGGGAAAAAAAAACTAATTGCTCCCTGTTGATTCTCAGTATGTTTTTATATAGCTGCACAACAAGTGCGTAAACAAATACAATTTTTTCACACATAGATACGTATATACATATACAAATAGACCATTAAAGCATGGAGTACATAGCTCAGGTTCATTATGCTTTTCATGATTGTACATGTTTTCTGGGCTTTCTAAATGGTTATTTAGCCATGTCCTAAATACATATTTAGTAATAATAAGCACAAAGATTGCAATGTACTGTTATACTGAAATTGTATACAACTGTGCTGAAACAAGTTCTAGAACTATAGTTATGGAATCAAATTGTGTGTGATATGAATTTCATATACAGTATTGCATCTATTTTCAAGTAATTATTTTTCCCATCTTTAGAAAATGCTTTCAGCAAATGAAACAATGATAACGGAATTTCTGCTCCTGGGATTTAAAAGCCCTCCTAGTGTGACTATGTTCACATTTATTCTATTTCTGGTACTTTATATTATAATCATCTCTGGAAACCTTCTTATAATTTTACTTGTGTCAACAAGCAGACGTCTTCACTCTCCGATGTACTTCTTCCTGGGCAATCTCTCTCTGTCTGAAATTACTTTCACAACCAACATTGTTCCCAACATGTTGCAGAATTTATTGTGTGGTGATGGAGTTATATCATTAGCTGGATGTTTTACACAGTACTACTTCTTTAGTTCTACAGCTTCAACTGAATGTCTACTTCTTGCAGTTATGTCTTATGACCGTTATTTGGCCATATGTAACCCACTGCGATACGCATCTCTAATGCATTCTCAGCTCTGTGCTCATTTGGTTATATGGTCATGGTCAGCTGGATTTATTATATCAATGATAACTTTGATTTTACTAAACAGGTACAATTATTGTGGCCCTAATGCAATCGATAATTTTTTTTGTGATCTTACCCCACTCATACAACTTGCATGTTCAGATACATTCTTAGTAGAGATTGAATCATTCATATTCGCCTCTATACTAACACTGCTCCCTTTTATTTTTATTCTTCTAACATATATAGTTATAATTTACAATATCATTAAGATACCATCAACTAGTGGCAGGAAAAAGGCTTTCTCAACCTGCAGTTCTCACCTTGCAGTAGTATCTACTTATTACGGCACCCTGATTGCTATGTATGTTATACAATCCCCAAATCAGTTATATGATGTGAACAGAGTTTTGTCCCTTCTTTATACAGTAGTAACACCTGTGCTTAACCCTATAGTTTACAGCCTGAGAAATCAAGATTTCCATGAAGCAATTAGAGCCTTTTTAAGAAATGTAAGATATACTCTAAAGTCATGATTGAAGAAATAAGGATGTTGATCTGATATTCCATTATAAAAAAAAATCTACAAATGTATTCGGACTACAAAAATATAACATTGTACTTTTTGAATTCTAAGTACAAGTATTCATTATTAAGGGGGTTATTCATTTAAGCACCTTTAAGACACTTGATAAAGGGTGAAACATGTGTGTAAATAAACACATTTTGCAGTAATTGCTGCCTGGGCTTGATCCTTCCTGATGATATAATTGGACATTATATTCATTCATGGATCATAACGATCTTTTTCTTTATTTTTTGGTTAATTTTCTCTCTCTCTTTCTCTAGAGATAAAAAACACGCCACAACCATTGCGACATGTTATTGTACTTTGTGCCATATGTATGCTGACAAAATAAAATAACACTATGGGGCAAGTTCCTATTCTCACGCATGGTTTTTGCATCCGAATACCTCAGTTTGTTGCATATATTTTTGCATGTTCAGCGGGTTTATGAGTTCAGCAGATTTTTAAGGGCATATTTATTATGCTGTGTAAAACGAAACTCGCCACAAAAACTATGTAAAAAGCTGTGTAAAATATTGCATGGTGTGTGTAATATTACGCCATGGGAACACCAATTTTGCTGCCGTTGGAAGTCACTCTAAGAAAAATTGCATATAAAATTTACGGCCGTTTTAACACGGCAAAGCCTGGCGATGTGTGGTGTATTATCCTGCTGTTTTCTATACATCCTAATAAATATGCCCCTAAAATAAAATGCAAAAATATTTTACATTGTTTCTTACACATTGAAGCCTGGCGATTTGTGGTATATTATCCCTCTGTTTTTTTACACAGCATAATAAATATGCCCCCTAGTGTATACTGGCTATGCATTCTTATTCTAAATGTTGTCTTTTTCCATTCTTTCATAGAATTTCAGTGCAATTTCATCTGCCAGAGCCATGTGCTGTTACACTGCAATTCTAGAAAAGAATCTTGATCTTTGTGAGTCAAAGCTTCAAATTACATTCGAACCTAAACAATGTCAGCCAACCAGTTATTAACTTTATTAAGCCATCTGGAAAAATATTGTAAATACAATCATAACACAAGGGAAAAAGTTCATGCAATGCTTAAGCCATTAGTAAAATATCGTACTTTTTTCTTTTGCCATAGTGCATTCAACCCTGGGAGTTGCACTTGCCATTTTCAGATGCCTTGTAAGGAACAAAGCACTTACGTTTCACAATTCATTAGACAGTTATTAAGCTGCAAATTTTAATTGATAGCACACTTATAAAGCCTGCTTAAAGGTACTTTTTGTGGCAAAAATAACCTTAACTGTAAAAAGTTTTTTACTTTACAGTCACTGTACACAGATCAAACCATGAAGTTCACAATCTTTCTTTCACTGCACTAGTTTCTATGTTTACTAAAGGTATACTAAATTTGCACAAAGCATATATTGCTCTCCTTATCTGTCTTAGGGGCACATTTACTAAAGGTCGAAGTAAATTTTCGAATTTCAAAAACTTGGAATTTCGAAGTCATTTTTGGATACTTCGACCATCGAATAGGCCAAATTTTACTTTCGAAGTGAAAAACTTTGATTTCGAAAATCGAAGTACTGTCTCTTTAAAAAAGTTTGACTTCAACACTTCGCCACCTTAAACCTGCCAAATTGCTATGTTAGCCTATGGGGACCTCCTAGAACCTATAGCCAGTATTTGGCTAAGTTTTGAGAAGTCAAAGGATCTTTTTGTAAAATAGTACAATCGTACGATTCCATGTACGATCGTACGATCTTAAAAATCCTTCGACTTCGAATGTCGGACTACCCTATTCGATGGTCGAATTTCGAAGTTTTTTCACTTCGAAATTTGACCCTTGATAAATCTACCCCTTAAGGTCATCGCACAGTATAGTAAATAATTTCTGCTGCCGTAATACAACACGCCATTACGCAAAAAACTGTCAGCATTCATTTTAATGAAAAAATATATATATACAAATCTATTAAATGTGATGCAATTGTGAGCTATCTGAGCCACATTTATAGGTAACTTTTTCAGATTTGATGCCTGAAAACCACATAATCTTTGGATTATTAAACGAAACCCAGAGCAGATCAGGATATAAATGGGACATCTGCCATTGACTTCTACATGAACTCGGCAGGACTGAGTTGGAGTACTTTTTTTCAGACTTTTAACACCATCTGGGTTTAATAAATCACGAAAATTTTTAGTTTTTTTTTTTTACAAAAAAATAGTTTCTCCCCTTTAAAAGTCCGTTACAAGATAGCTTCCATGCTCTGTTTAATCCACCCTGAATCAACTAACAGTTTTGAGAGGTCATTGTTTAGTTTAGTGAAAGGTCTCTTGTTTTATTGTCTGAAAATTCTGGCTACCTCAGCTCCCTGTTCAGAGCTCCTACCAGTATTGAGAGTAGCTGCTGTTAAGAGCCCTGGCAGTGAACACCACAATGTGCTAAAAAAATATTAATACCCCTAAAACCTCTAAATATTTGAGTTTTTTGGACAATTTGTAACAAATAAAATCCAAAAACATCTAAAATTCTGATTGGATTAAAATTGGCCCAATAGGATTAGCGCAGCTTCCACTGACTTCTATAGCACCTCGACAACTTTTACTTGGTGAATATTGGTATTAAAGGTTTTTGTATTTTTTTTCACTTAATAAATGTAACATTTTTAGAGCTTTTTAGAAATATAAGAAAACCACACATTTTTCGAGATTCATGGAAAAGATTTCAATTAAATGGGCCCCTAAGTCTTTTGGACCTTTCCACTGGATCAAGTTCCATGAAAGTTCAAACACATTTTAGCATGTTATATGTGTAACATAGGCCATGAAATAAAATAGTCAAATTAAAACAAATTTGTCCATGATTTTCCTGTTATAAGTATTATTTTATTTTTATTGGAATCCTGTAATAAAATAAAACCTCATGGCATTTTAAGGCAATATTACAGATAATCTTTAATATGTTACTCCTACACAGGAAACTTGCTATCTTTATTCATGTTATTATAAAGTACAGTAGTTCTTTGAATGGCTTGAATAATGTGCTCTCTGTGTTATATCATATATATCCATATTCAATGTTGAAGCCACATGAGGGCAGTGCAGTATAAGAAACATTGTGAACATTTTGATTACAGCTAAAATGATTGGTCACAGTGTTCTGTACAGCAACATAATGTGAAACAGTTTCTGGTTCTATTTCTGTATCCTCAGACTTAAACATAGATCACTGGAGAACATACACGTTGGATAGAAACAGAAAATCACTTTCTTTCTACCCAAAGGGATATTTAGAGGGAATTACCTGATGACAAACGTATGCTTAAAGCCTTGTACTGCAGCAGTAACAGACACATGTGAGCCTTGTGAGCAAAGGAAACTATTTTGTCCAACTGATAGATCATGTTTCCGGTTTCTTGCAAATTCTGAAAAAATATGAAGAAAGACAAGCAAGCAAGAAAGAAAGAGAAATAATGATATTATAAAATCACCGGGTAAAGCAGTTACACATATTATATAAACAAAATAATATTATTAATTGTATCACCATGATATAGGATATAAGATTGTAAATCATGTAAATCACACTCTGATCTTCTAATATTTACCTGAACGATTACATCAAGAGACGACCTGTACTCAGGGTTATGATTATATGCAACAAGTGATCAATACATGAGGGACTTACTGACCATTCTGATTAGGTTGTAGCTGACTTTCCCCATATGTGATAAAAGTCACTAAGCTTGCTTTGGTGCAGTAACCTACTGTATATCAACAGCGTTGGACTGGAGCATTGGGGCTCACTGGGGCTGTGACAACAAGGGCCCTCCTAGCAGACCCAGGGTCCCCTCCCGACTTCCAAACCTCTGCACCCCCCAAACATCGGTGTTGTGCACATGCGAGAACCCCAGCCAGCCATGCATTGCGATACATCATATTTTTCTTTAGGCGGGATGGCTGATCGTGGGAGCGGGTCTGGGCCTGAATGTAATCCTTAACTGTGTCTACTGTGGTTTGCCAAAGGATAATTGAAGAAATTAAGGCCAATGTCAGTGTTCTGGGACAATTTTCTGTGACAGAACATCTTTTCTCTTTAACCATGTCAGCATTTTTATCTTTTATTTCATCCTTGGCTGACAAAATGTACTGAACAGCACATCATTTATGTATCTAAATGGCTCATACTATGAACGTTTGAATGATCAAAAGAGGCAATGAGCGGCTATTCAAATAATCTGCTTTCATACCAAAATACTTACTGATATTATATATGTATTGTCTCTAATGCACACAAAATAAAAAAGGAAAGTTTGTGGGAGCACTCCATAGCTTAATAAAAATGTACTAATATACAAATAAATATATACATAGTACTACTGATATGGCCAAATGAACTACAGACATAGAGAAAAAGAAGAAAAATTGATCAATGCACATTCCCTGGCCCCCTGTCATATCAGTAATCTATGCAGATGCATGTATTTACAAAGACAGGGTTTTTTTAGTTACAAAATTATGATCATAAGATTGATAAGCCAACATTGCACACAAAATAAGCTGAAACCTCTAACATTGTTGAATCAAAGAATGATTATTAAATAATACTATTGAACACACCGAGGGGCATTAACTATTTTGTTAATGAGAGAAATTCATGAAGCCCAACAAAAAGTGGTTTCTTTCAGTGGTCTCTTTCAGGTTGCTTATTAAAGTATATTTTTTAAAATGTCTCTGTGTATTTACCCTTAGGTGGCAGTGTTAATATTCACATATGTATCTTGGGACTGTTTGGCATAATGCTTGGCACTCTATGGTTCGGATGGTCTGGGGGTGTGTATGAGTCTATAACTATGGTATTCGGAATTACTGCTGTTATCTTGACAAACCCGAGTGAGGTTTGAAACTTTGTTTTAAATAAAGTTTTTTTTACTTTTTTTGTAAAGTCAAATTAGTTCAATTGCTTCTTTTTCCATATTCTCTCTGCTAGCACCAGGGCGGTATACCTGCAGCAGTCCTACAGCTGGGCTATAGATATATAGAAAGGTCACTGAAATGTTTGGTTTGTAAATTGAATGAAAAAAATATATTTTTCTTTGCACAAGACCTGGTGAGTGCTGTACTTTGTGGGACTATTACTTATATTATACTTTTGTGTGAGTACTCCTCATTTGGGACCATACACACACCTATACAGCCCTATATACTGAATATAAAAATGTATATATAGTGCTGGTCCATCTTGAAGATTATACATAGTGTTTGATATATATATATAAATACATGCATTACCGATACATTACCGAGAACTGGAGATCACATTTTTGTTATTGGAGGCCATGACAATCCCCTCAGCAATGAAGATTCAGTGGGTAATTTATCAAAGTCAGATTTTTTTCTGGTCAGATTTTTAAAGGACAAAAACACAATTTTTCAGAGAAAAATAACACTCAAGTTTTTCATGATTTATTAAATCCTGAGGCTGCTAAAAGTCAGAATAAAAAAATACTCCATCTCAAACCTGCCGAAGTTGTGTAGAAGTCAATGGCAGATGGTCCCGTTTACAACTGGAAGATATCATGATCTGCTCTGGGTTTCTTACAATAATCTGATTAATTTGTGGTTTTCGGGCAAAAAAAATTGTACAATATGGATTTTTTTCACTAATTTTCCAAGTCTTTTCCCAAACCAGATTTTTCAAGTAAAATTATTGATAAATACGGTAAAAATGTTGGTGGAAATTTAGTTGAGGTGGTTTTAAGAAAATATTCAGACATTTTTGGATTTTAGTAAATTACCCCCTTAATGTCAGTCCTGCAATGTGATTGTCCAACCCCAGAACAGCAGCAGACATGACAATAACATTTCTACTGTTCTGCTATAAAATGTAATCTGCACTGCCCATGCAAGACTCTGCAGATTGGGGACCCTCCAACTGTAACAGCAACCCTCCAATTATAAAAAAATAGCACTTTTTTTTGCTTACATAGCCGCTGATTGACTGTGCATTGAGGAGGCCACCAACACTCTTCTGTTGTCCTTAAAGGGGTTGTTCACTTTTCAATAAATTTTAATGTGATGTAGACATTGATATTCTGAGATTGCTCTTCGTTTTTTGTGGTTTTTAATTTTTTTTTTTTTTAATTTTCTGTTCAGCAGTTCTCTAGTTTGGTATTTCAGAAGCTGTGGTTTGAATAAGAGAATGGTATATTAATAGGAGGGGAACAGAACAAGAAGTAGAGAAATAAAACACACTATCAAGGCTTTCTCTGTGTGAGTCGCCCAGTAAGTGGAACGCCTCAAGGGTCAAATCTAAGTTCCGGCGGTACTTCACCATTACAGGATTTAATTTTTAGATTGAGGAAACACCGATCCCTTCACCTGCCAATATACGGCAATCACCTCTATGACATGCACACAATCAAGAGATCCGTATGTGAGTAAAACAAAAAGTGCATATTCCAATTGAAAGAGTGTAATACACTATATACTGTATTTTACATTTAGGTATTTGGAAATCCAGTAATCTCTTATCAGCGCACTGAACCTCTGTGTATTAGAATTGACTTGTCCATTAAATTGATCCTGTCATGGGAAAACATGTTTTTTTTCAAAATGATTCAGTTAATAGTGCTGCTCCAGTAGAATTCTGCACTGAAATCCATTTCTCAAAAGAGCAAACAGATTTTTTTATATTCAATTTTGAAATCTGACATGGAGCTAGACATATTGTCAATTTCCCAGCTGCCCAAAGTCAAGTGACTTGTGCTCTGATAAACTACAATCACTCTTTACTGCTGTACTGCAAGTTGGAGTGATATCACCCCCCCCAGCAGCCAAACATGGTACAATGGGAAGGTAACCAGATAGCAGCTCCCTAACACAAGATAACAGCTGCCTGGTAGGTCTGAGAACAACATTCAATAGTAAAAACCCATGTCTCACTGAGACACATTCAGTTACATTGAGAAGGAAAAACAGCAGACTGCCAGAAAGCATTTCACTCCTAGGGGCAAATTCACTAAGATTCGTAGTTGTGCCAGGCGAAACTTCGCCACACTTCGCCAGGCGTAGTTTCGCTAGCGTTGATTCGCTAAGCGAAGCGAAGTTACGCTAGTGATGGTTAATTTGCATACGGCGCCAAATTCAAATTTCAATGGAGGAATACTTACAATCAGTACAAATGCCTGGGAAACCTTCAAAACATCATATAAAAATTTTTTTGCCCTACACATGTGCCCACTGTATAGTTAAGTTGCCATGAGTTAGGAAATGTAGGGGGGAAGGAGGGGAGCCCCAAAAAATGTTTCAATCTTTTTCAGCCTATCACCCATAATATAGAAAAAACGCCAGCGTTTTTTGGGACTTAGAAAAAATTTGAACTTTTTTTGAAGCAATCCCTATCTACTCTATTACCTTTTACACCAGACTTCCTTCGCCACCTCAGACCAGGCGAAGTGCAATAGAGTAGATAGGGATTGCTTCAAAAAAAGTTCAAATTCTTTCTAAGTCCCAAAAAACGCTGGCGTTTTTTATTTTTTTATGGGTGATAGGCTGAAAAAGATCGAAAAAATTTTTTGCGCTACCCTTCATTTTGGGTGAAGTGAAATGGGTCAGATTCCATCATCACTATCAAGGAATTATGAGGCTAGTCTTCATCTTATCATGTTCTAGGTTTTAAAATCCTATTTACATTTTACCTGATAAAATGATTCAATAGGTTCTACCAGGCAATGTGTTTATACCCCAATATCAATTAAAATTAGTAAAGTAATTAGTAAAAATAGTCATACCAAACACTTCTGTGTATAAATAAGTATTGTATGTGTAGAACAGTAGTTTCCTACTGCTGATCAGACATACTGTAACTGATATGTTAAGGAAAGGTTTGGCTCTAGCCAAAATCATGCCTGCCTGTCAGGGTTTGAGAAGCTCATTCATTATTGCCACCTCTACAAATATAAATCTCACCAAGTGCTGATTACAATTTGATTCAGGATTAATACCAGGGATTAACAGGGGAATTTTAATTAGACTGAGGATGAGACAATACAACATGGTAATAGGAACAGTCCATTGATAATGTTATAAGGAAGGTAGATTAAACTGGGAGAAATGGCATTTGTTATATAACAAAGCAAATCTACACTCCACCTGAATATAGGTTAAAATTTAATTTCCTGAATTAAAGAATGAAGTCTTTTTTTGTGGTAGAGATTGTAAAGCAATAAAATAATAAAATTCCAACAATTTATTTCAGATGTTGTAGAATTTTCTTTAAAAAAATATACATACATATACAAAAGCATCTGCAAATTGTTAGAATCTTTTTCAGCTTGTAGATATGTAAAGTAATATACACCCAATTAAAATAAAACAACAGAAGACCAAGAACAAATCAAAAAATTTTTTTAGCACTATAAAGAATTCCACAATTTGTTAGGGGAACCACAACTGACAGAAAGTGAGCTAATCTGGCTAAAAGTATACATAGTCCAAAAAGTGAATGTTTTCCTATTATTCTGTTTTTGATATGGTGCCAGTTGTAATAGGTGAAACGTAGTAGTGCTATGACTCTCTTTTAACAAAGTCAGCACAGATACTGTTGCCAAACTCTGGACTCACTAACTAAACCCTATGAACTGCCAAAAGACCCTTAGAAATACAATCAGTAATTGGATCCAGAGATGTGAATTGGAATTTTGGCATTACTGTTTTTTTTTTCTTGGATGGTCCCCAACATTGCTTAAAATATGACTAAAGATATCGTGCTCTTTGAATTTCTACTTCTGCTGACTGAGCCCTCATATACAGTAGTCCTATGCCATTAAAGATATACCCAACCCCAAATATTGCTTTGTTTCCTCAGTTCCCCCTAGCATGTAGGTCTGTGTATACATGAAAGCTGATTATTGATTCCTGAACATGCATCTTTTACACAAGCAAGGTGCATTTGAGCATTTGACTGAATTGAATTACCAAGGAGGTAAGGGGACTTATGAAGTTAGATATCAAATATTAATATTCCAAACAACATGGGATTGGAATGCAACTACATTTAGGGGCACATTTACTAAGGTTTAAATATCGAGGGTTAATTAACCCTCTATATTTGACCATCTAAGTAAAATCCTTGACTTCGAATATCGAAGTCGAAGGATTTACCGCATTTACTGCGATCGAAAAATCCATCAATCAAACGATTTTCCTTCGATCATAAATTGTTTAGAAAGCTTATGGGGAAGGTTCCCATAGGCTAACATTGGTGCTCGGTAGGTTTTAGGTGGCGAAGTAGGTAGTCAAAGTTTTTTTTTAAAGAGACAGTTCTTCGACTATCGAATGGTCGAATAGTGAACGATTTTTAGTTTGAATCATTCGATTTGAAGACAAAGTCGTAGTCGAAGTTCAAAATAGCCAATTCGATGGTCGGAGTAGCGAAATTCGAAGTTTTTTTCATTCGAATCCTTCACTCGAGCTTAGTAAATGTGCCCCCAAGTGACACCAATGAAAGATTGAATAAAGTTAACTATAAGCATATTTTACTAATAAGTTACTAATGCAAATGTTTGTGACTAACAGTAAGCTATGTAAGAATGGTCAGACTTGTGGTATTGTATGGTATCTCTTTAGATAGCATATGCATACCTTCTGTTTTAAGAAGACTTTCACTATATGTCTTGCATTAAAAAGTGCTTTTTAGCTTATTTTAAAACTTCATACCCAAACCATAATGAAGCCTTTGCTTATCTACTCTTCAAGTCCTGTCCCCTTAGAAACCCTGTTCCAGCATCTTCTATGGATGAGTTATAAATAGATTGAAACAGGCTGTCTGCAAGTTTGGATTCATACTTTAGCTCTGAACTAGGAGTATTTGTATTAAATCAGCTGTTCTTGATATATTGTTGGTCATAGGGACATTAAGGAGTAATTTTCATAGCTCTGTCCATATTTCCTTAAGTGAAAGTTAAAACCTCTCATTTTTGGTTTTATGACATTGCTATGTGTGTGGCATGAGACATGCAAGTACTTTTAGTTTTAAGAAGGCTTTCCCTGTATTCAAGGAATGCCCAATGATGGCCAATGAAATTGTAATATCTTGCCACCAAAAGGAGCTGTTGCGTTAACAGAGTGTGGTGTGTTTTGAGATGTTAAGGGAATTTAAGTCATTCCTTTGTAATTTACACCTAGCAATCAGAAACAAAAAGTGATGTAGGTTTCAGGCTTGCTGGGATCTTGCAAGGAAGGAGCAGTGGTCTCAGAAGAAGACGGTCCAAAAGCTCCTCACACAACACAGAACCCAGTGTGGGCAGGGGTCTGGTGAGTGGAGAATAGCCAGTGAGTCTAGTTGGAGTGAAGTACTAAAAGGGGTTGAGATATTTATAGTCAAGGGGTTGAGATACTTATAGTCAACAGAACAAAGATTAAAGGCAGGTGGCACAGGTTCGTAGTCAGAGTAGGGCCAAAGGGTCGGGGCAGGCAGAATTGAACAAAATCCAGTAGGCAAGCAGAAGGTCACAACAGGAAATCACAAAACAATATAAGGCTAGGCTTCTGGAAATGTCCAAAACAACCAGGCAATGAACCAGGCCTTCAGCATCTATAAATAGGCATAAATAGTGCTAAAACGGGGAGGACGTGCATTAGGATGTCGTATTCCATTGCTTGCATGATGTCTGACATCTTGGCATATGTATAAAGGCATCTCTGCACCCGAATAACCACATACCGATGCTTGTGCACATCAGTGACAATTCGTACGTCTGCACATGTGCCAGAAGCAACACAGAGAAGCATTCTGGAGATGGAAGCATTCCTAAGAAAGCGCCCCACGAGGAAAAGTTTGGATAAGTCTTGTGGAATCTGTCCAAAAGCCTGGGGGAGGAATATGAGAGGATGGCTCCCATGAATTTTCCTTGAGACAAAAGCCCTTACATTTAAACAAATACTGTAATTGTTTACCCCTAAAGCAAGAGTACATAATTTTCTCTACCTCAAATTCTTCTTGATGTTGACCACAAAAGGGAGAGGAGGAGAAGAACATTCCGAAAAATGGAAGGTAGATAACAGCTTGATTAATGCAGAGTGGAACAAGGTATGTATGCGCTAAGCACCAGGAAGTTTCAATTGAAAAGCAACTGGATTAATCTGACGAGTAATAGTAAAGGTCCCAAAAAATGCTGACCAAGTTTTCTACTAGGACAAGATAGTTCAGGTTGATTGTGGATAACCATACACAATCACCAAACTTAAATTCTAGGTCTTTATTCAATTTGCAGTCAGTATAAATTTTAAAGTTTTGCTGAGCCTTTGCTATGTATTCTGGAAGCTTTTTAAAGTCGTTAGCTATAAAGTTTAATTGATCCTTAACTGCTGAAACCAAAATGTCTGAAAAAGTAGTAGAGGGAAAAGTTACAGGGTTAAAACCATATGCAAAGGAAAAGAAGGAAAGTATCCCCTTTCAATTAAAAAAACCACCCAGGTTAGATCTTAAATTCCTACTGGCTCCCAGTTTCTATTTGGGTGACTAGAAAAAAAGGGTTAATGTTTGTCCCCTGTGTCTTTCAGTATTGAACCTGACCCTTCAATCCCGTAACTCCGTCTATATTTATTTCCCACTCAGTAAATAATCCTACAAAGTCCAAGTGCTTAAATTACATGAATTAGTTAACCTCAGTTGAGGCTTTCAAAAAAATGGATTTATATTCATAAAGTGATTTTGTGCTTAAATAAAGTTATATAATTAATTGCTGTATATAATAATTTATAATTCATTGGCAGTTCATATTATGTTTCTGAATATTAGATTATTGAAAATCAATTGCAATTCGAATATTGAGTGCTGAAGTGCTTAAAAAGGTTATAATGAATTATCTATTAAATCAATTATAATAAAAGAAATTAATAGCTCTGATTTCGTGAGGAAGTAGGAAATGGAAAATAAGGATGGGTGGAGAAGTCCCGTGTAATCTATCTGATCATTGGACCCACAAAGAGGTAGAAGTCAGTGCTTGTGGGACTGTGCAGGGCACTTATAGTGAAAACAGATGAAGAGAATGCAGATTAGAATCTCCTTAGTGACAGCTAAAAAGAAGGAGCGCCAAGGGTTAAGACCATAATTACAGAAAAAAAGGCATTGGCTGGTTGAAGAATGATGAGCATTGTTGTAGGAAAACTCTGCAAGGGGTAGTAGGTTTGCCCAATCATCCTACAAATATGAATAATAACATCTCAAGTATTGTTCAAATGTTTGGTTGGTCCTCTCTGACCGTTTGAATGAAAGTGAAAGATAGGGAAACTTTAATTAGAAGGATCCCACATAGGGATTTCCAAAACTGGGAAGATAATTGCGGGTCACGGTCTGATGTGACTTCATTTGGAAGTTCATGAAGTCTTACAAATTCTTTAAGAAAAACATCAGCAATTTCAAAGGCAGAAGGGAGTTTAGGTAGAGGGATGAAATAAGCCATCTTCATAAGACAGTCAAGAAATACAGCAATGGTAGAATATACCAAAGACGGTGGCAGGTCAAAGATCTATAGAAACTGAATCCCAAGGACAACAGGGAAAAGTTAATGGCTGGAGAAGACCAAAAGGCTTAGAATGAGTACCTTGATCTAGCACAAATCTCACAGGAAGAAACAGTCTTTAGAAATTCCAGGCCACCAAAAAAGTTACTAGACTTAAGAATGGTTCCTGGAACGTGTGGAAAGTCACATTCAGGAGAAAACATTTGTGGATGGGTCTTAACATTTATTGATCCAGTACAATAAGTGAGATGAAAGTTGAAGCACATAAAAAACAAAGCAATCTTTTTGCAGAACATAGATATTCTAAATTTCGATGATTGAAGGATTAGATGTTTTGAGACTTCAAGAAGATATCTCAAGTGCAAGTTTGATAGGTAGTAGTTCTCAGTATGCCACATCATAATTACATTAGCATTTACTAATTTACAGAACAAAAAGGCAACTGGATAGAGCTCCTCATTGAGACCAGATCTTTGTGAAAGGATAGCACCAATAGCAGGCTCTGATGCATCCTTTTCCAAAGTGAAAGGGAAAGAAGGGTCTGGACGAAGGAAATGGGGGCACAAGTAAAGCAGTTTGAGCCTGAGGGGACAAAAAAAATTTACATATGGAAAGTGTATGTTTAATTATAGTCAGAATAATTTGACAGAAGTTTTTGATTAATTTTTCATAGAAATTAGAAAACCCTATGCATCCTTGAACTGCCTTTATGGAGGTGGGAATTGGCCAATTGAGAATAGAGGAAAATAGTCCATTTGAATTCCTTGAGGTGAGAAAAAAACAAACAGAAATTTAACAGAATCTTGTTCAAAGACAAATTTCTCAGATGTAGCATAAAGTTCATCTGTACAGAGATGAGCAAATACTTTCTTCATGTATTCTGTATTCCTTGAGAATTAGAGAAAATAAGAATATCATCCAGATATATGATAACAAACACAAAAAAGTCTCAGAAGACATCATTCACAAAGTGTTGAAACGTAGCTGGCGCATTACATAGGTCGAAGCGCATAACTAGATGTTTCGAAATGTCCATATCTAGTGCAAATGCAGTTTTCTACTCATCTCCTTTGCAGAGATGTTATAAGTTATAGGCCCCTGTAGATCAAGTTTAGAAGATATTTTGGCTTATCTTAGTCATTGAAACAGTTCAATGACTTATAGAGAGGAAGTGGATAATGGTTCTTTACTGTTACATAGTTAGATAGTTACATAGTTAAATTGGGTTGAAAAAAGACAAAGTCCATTCTGCTCAACCCCAACAAATGAAAACCCAGCATCCATACACACACCCCTCCATACCTTCACATAAATTATATTTACCCATAGCTATACTAACTATAGAGTTTAGTATCACAATAGCCTTTGATATTATGTCTGTCCAAGAAATCATCATCATCCATCCTCTTTATGGGTAAAAAGGTCCCCTTCTATTTTTCTATAATGTCTTCTTATGTACTTGTAAAGTATAATCATGTCCCCTTGCAAGCACCTTTTTTCCAGAGAAAACAATCTTCCATTCCTCTAACCAGTTTAGTTGCATGTCTCTGCACTCTCTCCAGGTCATGTATATACCTCTTAAGGACTGGAGTCCAAAACTGCACTGCATACTCCAGATGAGGCCTTACCAGGGACCAATATAGAGGCATAATTATGTTTTCATCCCTTTTTTATGCAAGACAGAACATATTTGCTTTAGTAGCCACAGAAAGTTAATTCACAGTCTTAGAAAGTGGTCCTTTTTCTCTACAAATAATATAACTGCTCCAGTAGGGGAAGTAGATGGATGAATGAAACGTTTAGCCAAGTTTTCATCCACATAATTACATAATTGTAGGTGTTCAGATTCAGAACGACCAAACGGTTCTTGGGCTCCAGGGAGAAGGTCAATAAGACAGTCGAAGATACGATGAGTGGGTAGTGTGTCAGCCCCTTTTTTTATTAAAGACATCTGAGAACTCCCAATAAGGTTTAGGTGGAAATTGAGAACTTCTGAAGTTGAGGATATAGAACATAATCGGGCTCAAAAGATGTGAATAGGAAGGCTAAAATGAGAAAGAAAGGCTAGTTCGCCAGTGGCCTAATTGATGGATGGATTGTGTTTCTGCAACCAGGGCAATCTGAGGATGATAGTAAAACCCATAAAGATATTGAATATTTCTTAAGTTGCAGCAGAATATTGAACAGCTTGGTTACATCAAGTCCAAAGAGCAGCCTCTCTCCCCAGAATCAAGGAAAGAGACAGATAAACAATAGAACTCAGAATTTCTTTTTTGAAGTCTTTACCCGAAGATGGTGAGGCACTTGGTGAAGTCAGGGATACAGGAACCACATGAATGAGGTGTATTGTGTCAGGACAGGGTAGTTCTCTGTAATACACAGATAGCACTGAGGGAGATAGAACTAATGAGAAAGAGCAACTTGTGCTCTGACTAGGAGGGACAGCAAGGGGGTAGCTCTCTCCTCACAGAGATCCAGGCCACAGCACAGAGATACTGAGTGTGCATCGATCCAATATGGTATGCTATATACACAGGGATGTCACAAGGTGCTGGCTCTGAATTGCTGTGATGTTACCTAACATGTATGTGATAAAGCTTGTGAATTGTGAGTATAAAATCAGTATATAACTCTGATTTGCGCTTTAAGAGAATTAAGCATGTTGCTATTTATTTTGTTCAAGAACCTTCTAGCATCCAATTTTGTTATTTAGTCATGCAGCACAAGTGAGGTGTAGTTGCGCAACACCATTCCTTCACACTTTCATGTAGCAAAAACCCATCCTGTGGAGAGAGGGTCAAATGTAACAGGTGCTCGGGCCTGTTTCCTAGCCAGACAAGGTCTTGATCATGGATCGAAATTAAATAAAAGGGGGGTTGTCTGTTGAATAGCGATGGACGAATTTATTCGCCAGGCGCGAATTCGCTGTGAATTTGCGCATTTCGCCGAATAAATTTGCGAAATTGCAGTTAAAATGCAAAGTTTTTTGATGCCCACGACAATTAAAGGTGCATTGACTTTAATGCACATCAAATTGTCACCAGCCTCGGAATTGTCGTCAGCACTTGGGCTGGCGTCAAAATTATCGTTTTTGGAATTTTTCAACGATTCACAAATGTTTTGCGGTTTCATTAGTTACGTGGGAAATTCACAAATTTTTCTGCAAAAAGGGAGAAATTTGCCCATTATTAATGTTGAACCTATACTGGACCTCTACAAATCTGGTGCTCAGACTACTAAATCTTAGTTTTCCTTTCCATTCTACTGCACTATATTTACCCTGTGACATAAATCACTATTGCCGGGTTATAATTTACAGAAAATAAAACCCGTCTGTACTTGTAAATTTCACTCTAAGTTGTCATAAAATGAAAAACATGTTATTTGGATAAAATAACTAAAAGATAACTGTCAAAAATAAAAAAAAGTGGCATCTTTATGTAAAATGTATGGCAGGTCAGAAGATGCTACATTCATATTTACAAATAAACTTTTATGCTAACCTTTTTAAAAGGAGAAACATTTTACTTCAGTCATTTAAAAGCTCTGTGTTGATTTTCACTGAATGGTGCCACCACATTTATTAGGTTATAGCAGTTTTCTAAGAATGATGGACAGTAATTAAAACTTTGATGGTAATAACCTCTTCACTCTTGACATTTCTTCAGGGTCTTTGTTCGGCATTATCTACATATAGATTAAAAATTGTAATTGGACCGCAGAAAGGGTGATTGAAATAAGCACTATTCGTTTTCTTGTGAGTGGCACTTTGGAATTTTATTTAATGTGAGAAAATTGAGTTGAACTGCAGAACACAAATACAGATGCATTGCCTTGAATAATTCGTAAAGGGTAGAAATATTTCGACTTGTATTGAAATTGCCTATGGCATGAAAATGGACTTTTGATACTACTTTAAAGTGAAATGTACAGTAACGTACAGGAAATGTACTTCACATTTCTGGCTACAGAATAAGAGCTGAATAACTCTAAACAGATTGTATTGCTTAGGTTTCAAAATATTTTCCTAATCAGCACAATCATGCTAAAAACCATCACACTCAATGAAGTTAAAAAAAAGAGCACACGTTTCTTCATATAAATAGAGTAAACGTAGGATACAGTATATTAATATGGTCCATACCAATATAGTTCTTCTTCCTCACATTCTATGGCTTATCATGGTGACTGGTCATGCTTTGGGTTTTGGTTCTGAGATTTGGAATTAATGGAAGTGCAAATGAGCTGACCAAAATTGCTTCAAACATATAAAACCTGGCAATTAATCAGTGCACATTCCCTGGCCCCAATAGCAATGTTATACATAAATACCCAAATCTCTGTACATTTTTCCCTTTGATTTGTGTACATATACTAGCCACCTGCTTTGGGGCAGGGACTTCCTTCCAACTGTCTTTAGTACATGACACTTATTAATGTATTATTATTACATTATTAGAATTATTGTATTATTTATTACATTTGGATTTGGATTTTTTCCCACAAATCACATTTTTCTCCAAAAAATGGAGTTCTTTTTTATTTCTCAAAAATTCAAGACTTATTTCGTGTAAAAACCATAAAAAAACTCTAATACTATAGTAAAAGCAGTCGAGGACCTATAGAAGTCAATGGGAGCTGCACTAATGTTACAGGACCTTTTTTAGCCACTCAAACTTTTAGAGGTTTTTTCTTTAGTTATTGTCAACATTTTTTTTAGAGGTTTTCAAGGTTTTTTGGGCATCACCCAACTTTTCTTTAAAGTTAGATTTTTAATAAATTACATGGCATTCATGGTTTTATATATATATATATATATATATATATATATATATATATATATATATATATATATATATATATATATATATATATATATATATATATAATCCAAAAAATGAAGGAAGCAGGCAGATTTTTCTTAAAAAACTTTTTACTGGATCATGCAAACATCAACGCGTTTCGGTACCTCAAGGGACCGTCATCAGGATGTGAAAAGTGGCAAATACTGAAAATACTTAAATACCCCCCACCCAAGAACCTCCCCCTGCAGCGTGCATAATTACGGGACCACACTGGAGTCTGTTCTTTTGCCCAGGCGCTCAATGATTTGCCCACAACGGTTAAGTTTACACTAACGGTTCATGAGCAATGTGTTGACTTTTTGGACATCAGAATATTTCGAGTTGAGGACAAACTTGGTACTACACTTTTCCGTAAAGAAACCGATCGCAATACAATATTGCATGCCCACAGTTTCCACCCTCCTGCTCTATTAAAGTCTATACCATACTCACAATTTTTGAGGGTTTATCGAAATAATTCTAACATTGAAACCGCTCATGAACAGGCAAATGAGATGGTCAAGAGATTTATTCAGAGAGGTTACAAGTATACCCATTTACAATCTTCACGACAGCCTTTTCTCTCTTTGAGAAAGGCTGTCGTGTCAGCCGAAACATCAGCGATTGTCCACTGAATAAAGAGAAATTTATCACTTCTAAGACCTGTGAGTGCAATCTTCATTCCCTGCTCTATAAATATACATATATATATATATATATATATATATATATATATATATATATATATACACATAGTATATATATATATATATATATATATATATATATATATATATATATATATATATATATATATATATATATATATATATATATACTTATTACTATGCTTGTTACTTATTTATTACTATACTTGTAATCCCTGTGTGTACTTGTTCAGCACTGCATATTCATGTAATGTTCTATAAACAGGCCTGGATTTGTGGCGAGGCCCGGGCCTAGGGCGACACATTTCTGGGGGCGGCATGTCGCCCAGATGTTCCCAGTGCTCTGGCTCTTGCACACTGGCGTTCGTGCGCCTGCGTGAGGTAGTGCGGGCGGCCGCTAGGACCGCGCGGCCTAGAGGCTCCCGCCCAGTAAATAAAGTTATACATGCATACATACAAATAGGTAGGTCAACGTATAGTTTAGCTAACCCCATAAGTTGGCCCTTTGGGAAGTCCCAGATCCAGGTAGGCTAAATAAGAAAGTTCGAAAGCCAGGAACTCCTCTTATGACCTGTTTATAGGCAGGATAGACTTTGGAAGCCAGCTCATGAAGGGAAACTACACCTTAAGGGTAAGTTAAGAGATATGTTAATAGCTTGCCTCAGAGATAAGAGAACATTTTTTTTCAAAATATTAATCTACATTAAAAGTTACATATAGGTCACGTTGATAATTTTTTGGTGATAGTTCTGCTTTTGTAATTAATTATTACTTGAAATTCCTACACCTGACTGTTTTGCCTAAACCTGATTGTCCTTTCTCAGCCTGTCCGTTACAGTTTCTAATGTTAACCGACTACTGCTGCACAAATATGGCAGCCCCCTCAAACAGTAACATGGGGGTAAGAAAGGTCATGTAAAAGCATCAAGCAAATACTTTTATGGCAAAATTATAAATAGCATTCAAAGATAAAAAAAAAAATATTTTCTGGTGTCAGTATCTCTTTAAGGTGTAGGTTGGGAGGAACCTGTGGGTACTGCAAGTTAGGCAGTATGAAAAGTTTGTGCACTGAAATGCTGTAACCAACAGATGAAAGGAGACCCTGATGCTACAAGTCTGTACTGTGGCCATTTATGTGAGAGTTGCCTGTGTTCATCAAATCAAGGGGGGGGGTACTTATTAAAACTCAAATTGCTCTCATTATTTTAAAAATTTAAATTCAACCTTACTCCCAACCACGATTTGGCTTAATATATTATTATTATTATGTTATTATTCTTCCCGTAAACCAAACTTGCCATTACATCACCAACCATCAATTTCCAATTGCCGCCACGATGGGCATGTAGGTTAAGCCAATACATCTATAACAAATGGCAAGAGCACACATTTTACCCTGCCATGGAGGAGTTTCTGTAAACCTACATGGAACTCCGACCCCCACCCAAACGTGAAAGAGCCTCGTCTATTCCATTCTGTAAACCTGAAAGAAAAATGTCCAGGTCGATATAATTTAAATGAACACCATTCCATAACATATGGCCCTAAGTAATGCCTTCCAACTGCCTGTTCGGAACTACGATTTCCCCAATTAATCCTTGTATTAAGAAGATGTCTGGCCCTCTCAATTGCATTGGGGTCTTACGCACCCAGGGCCGCCATCAGGGGGGGACAGGGGGTACAAGTGTCCTGGGCCCGGGCCTTAAGGGGGGCACAGCAGTGCTGCACTTTCAAAAGAGCCCCCCCCCTTGACAGCGCCGAAGCCACACGGCCATTTCCGAATTCCCTAACAGCTGAAATGCGGAAGTCCCGAAAAGTCGAACAGCCAAAGTCCTGAAGCAGCAAAAAGACCCGAAGACACGAAGGAGGCGAAGTTGAAGTCCTGAAGCCATGAGTTCAATTCTACTGAACACCAATTTGTGTTTATTTATTTTAATATTCTATAGGCTCCTGCCACCAATGTTTTTAAAAAAATATTCTTTAGGGCCCCAATTTTTTTTTTAACTTGTAAGGGGGCCCAGGTGCCAACGTTTTTTTTAAACTTATAAGGGGGCCCTGAAGATCGATAGCTTTTTATAACTTGTGTGTGGGGGGGTTACCTTTTTTAGCACTGATGTCTTTTAACTGTTGGGTGGAGTGGCAGGGGGCTGGGGTTTGGGGGCTGGCGGCCCAGGGGCCCCCAAAAATTTTGTTGTACAGGGGCCGGTTTTTAATACACACAAAAAAAATGTTCACACAAAAATATTTAATAGTTCAGACTTTTGAAGGAAATCACGCTTTAAAAATAGAAAAGTCACCTGCATTTTTTACACTTTTTATGACTTTCCAGGGTACAGGATATGATGTCACTGACCTGGTCTAAGGTGGTGAAGGAAACTCTGGCAAGAGGGTAAAGTTCAGTAAAATCTGCACATTAGTGAATTGGCGGAGCAACAACCATTCGCCAGAGCAAAAAGTCCCCTGGCGATAGAGGGGCAAATTCACTAAGATTCGTAGTTGCGGCAGGCGTAACTTCGCCGCACTTCGCCGCACTTTGCCAGGCGTGGTTTCGCCAGCACTTCGCAAATTCACTAAAAGTTGCGCACAGGGGTAGCATAAGGTTGCGAAGTTGCACTAGCGTTGATTCGCTAAGTGAAGCTAAGTTACGCTAGCGAAGGCTAATTTGCATATGGCGCCAAATTCAAATTTCAATGGAGGAATACGTATCAGCACTACAAATGCCTAGAAAACCTTCAAAACATCGAATAAAAATTTTATTTTGCCCTACACATGTGCCCACTGTATAGGTAAGTTGCCATGAGTCAGGAAATGTAGGGGGGAAGGAGGGGAGCCCCAAAAATTTTTTCGATCTTTTTCAGCCTATCACCCATAATGTAGAAAACACGCCAGCGTTTTTTGGGACTTAGAAAAATTTTTGACTTTTTTTGAAGCAATCCCTATCTACTCTATTGCGCTTCGCCTGGTCTGAGGTGGCGAAGTAAGTCTAGCGTAAAAGGTAGCGTTCAGTACACTGCGCGCGTTAGTAAATTTGCGTAGTTACGTCCGAAGCGAAACTTCGCCAGGCGTAAGGGTGTGAAGTAACACTAGCGAATCTACGTCAGCGTTCATTAGTGAATTTGCGCAGTAACGAAAATGCCAAACGCTAGCGAAATAACGCTAGCGTTCGGCGCTTCGGCGCTTAGTGAATTTGCCCCAGAGTGTGAAAGAACACTAGCGATGGTCTCTTTTGCTAGCGTATTGTTGTCTGCACCTGTTAGTGAATTGGCGATGTCCCTGCATATTGAATTTCTGGAAAATTTTCTCTAGCAACGGACACTTCGCCCTTTAGTGAATCTGCTCCGTGGTCTTTTGTCTAGGGGGACGGGGACTGGGACTGAGACGGGGGGCAGGAACATCAGACAGGACCCACTGCAGTTCTCCTCGCAGCAGTCCTGTTGCTCCTGGTCTCGATCTGATCCACCCAGCCTGTCCCTTGCTGCTTACTGTAACTCTCTCCCTCACCTCTGTCACTAACGGGTCAGCCATGCTGGAGAGCCAGATACACTGATGGCAGCAGCTCCACCAGCACTCCAGGATCCGGATCCAGAGGGACGAGAAAGAAGGTAAGGCATTTCGCAACCCCCTTATGGTGCCCTCCGCTTGTATTGTCTGTTTTTCACTGCAAAGGCCTAACTATCTAGCTACAGATGCATGGGATCTTGCCAGCCAACGGTGGCCCAGTTGCACACCTCTGTAGTGCTTATTGCCCGACATATTCTTTCAATAACAAAACATATATTATTATTATTATTAACATGTATTTATATAGCGCCAACATATTGCGTAGCACTGTATAATATATATATATATATATATATATATATATATATATATATATATATATATATATATATATATATATATATATATTATAGCAAAAAAATAACAGGCTCAGTTAGAGCAACAGATTTTAATAGACAAACAAAAGGAACTATTTTGTTTGTCTATTAAAATCAGTTACTCTAATTGAGCCTGTTAAGTGCGGTATTTTTTTGCTATTTTGTACACATTTTACCTGCACCCAGGCATGCTGTGTTTTTGATTGGTGAGTAGGGATGGGCTCATTTTTTTTGCCTTGTTTAGCCGCAGAAATGACGCCCATAGACTTGTATGGCGTCGTGCGACAAAAAAAAGACGCACATCAAAAAAATGTTGACGCCCATAGACTTTAATGGGCATCGGCGACATTTCGATGGCGGCGAATTTTTGGTGAAACTAAACTGGTCAAATGACGAATTTTCGCCAGTGAATTTTGCAGCAAATTCGCAAATGTATGCGCCGGCCACCAAATGCGCAAATTCGCCGCCTTGCGAATAAATTCACCCATCACTAATACTGTGTACTATATACTACTTTGGCTTGTGTATCAAGCAGGTTGCATGTCATGGGAGTTACTTAGTTAAATCGGGTCATTCAAGTGCAACCCCTCCAAATGAAAACCCAGCATCTATACATACACTCCTCCATACTTTATACACATAAATTATATATACCCATATCTATACTAACATTGTACATATTATTGTATAGCATAGCTATAATTGCTCAATGAAAATCTAAAAACCATGGATTCACTTCAAGCCTGCTGTTAAGGAAACATATTCTGGGTAAAAACAAACAAGTCACTTTCCATCTTCATAATACAGTTTGTTTAAAACTATATACATCATTTATATCACCTCAATTATAAGATTCACACACTTGCTCAGTGTAACATGCCTTAGGATTGCTAGAAAAGGCAACATGCAAAACCATGATATAGCAGTTGCTGCTTATTAAGATTAGTCGAATGATTGCATTTGTACTGATGTTGCCCATAGCTAAGCATACATCTTACTAAAATATGTGGGCTGTGCATATCCAGATGCATGCTGTACCATATTGTGTCTTGCGGCATTACATAAAATAATGGATTCTTTATATATAGGGGTAGAGAATAATAACCTATTGCAACATGTCTAACATGGTATTCAGTCATGCAAACATGAATGTCTATGCTGCTTGTTCTTATCTACCTTAAAATGGCCTAATGCAGGGCTGTCCAACTGGCGATGCGGCCCGCGACCCCCCCTCATGTGGCCCTCCACATCAAAATCTGCCTGCTGTGTCCGTTTACCATATGTAAGATTTAAAAGGTATCACTACAGAGATTAATTTGCCCCTGCATTGTTTAAACCTCAAATACAGACTAATCCTCTGTATTGTTCACACCTGTGATCCCCCTGCATTGTTCACACCTGTGACACCTCTATTGTTCACACCCCTAAAGCCTGTACTGTTCACACCTGAGACCCAGACTGAAACTGCCCACATTGTTCACCTGTTCACACCTTATACAAAATGCTAATGGGGCCCCAGCACTGTGTCACTGTATGTAGTACATATTAGACTGGTCCTGATTCCTGTCTCCTGATCTGTTCTGCCTTCCCTATGCTCCCTGTGTGTGTCATACTTTGGTATTTGTTCTGGGGGTTTGTTAGCATTTGAAAATTATTGTTAGTGGCCCCTAAAGTGTTTAATCATATACTGGGGTACTGTATTATACACAGGGGAGGAGGAGGCATATGGATTTATAGGTATGTCTTGATATGACTTAACATTTTCACATATGAGTGACATCCTTGCCAGGGCAGGCACAAGGTAGTTTGGCACCCTAGGCAAGAGCTTCAATCAGTGTCCCCCTGTCCTGCATTACCATTTCCCTCCTTACCATGATGGTTTTTAAATAAAGAGAGCAAGAAAATGTACAACACTTTTTCATTGATATTACTGCCCATTGTACCTGTACCAGCAAGCTCAGCAGCCATCCATCATACAGCCCTCCAGCAGCCATCATATTGCCCCCAATCTTTACCTGTGCCAGCAGCAGACAAAAATAAATCTGATCACATCATATTGCCCCCAAGTATTTATGTACCTGTGCCAGCGCCCAGCCCAGCAGCAACAGCAAACATATGGCCCCCAAATCTGTACCTGGCTGTGCCAGCAGGAAGCTTTGAACTTTAACAGTAATAGAAAGAATATCTTCAATTCAGTGCAACTGTGCAGGGCTGAGAGCAGCGAGAGCCACACCAAGCAGCCCCCCCAGCTCTCTGCCTCTCTCTGTCATCCAACACATCAGTGATGTCATTGACGCGTGTATGCACGTTGCGCTGCACCGCACAGAAGGAGCAATTACTTGCCGGCAAGAGGGAGAAGGGGAAGGAGATGGATTCCACCCAACTGGGTGACCATGATTACTGAAACAAATGATTAAATAAACGCTTGAAAAAAGTGCGCCCCTCAATGATAGCGCCCTAGACAGCCGCCTACTCTGCCTACCCCTAGTTCCAGCCCTGATCCCTGTAGTGAGCACCAACCATTTGGTTTTTTGGTGTGCTATTAATGTGGGCATGGTCTTGCGGTAACATGGGTGTGGTTTAAAGTGGGTGTGGTCTAAAAACAGGGAGTGGCTAACACTGGCTTCCATTATTGGCCCTCCACCATGTAGATTGGAAAAATTCCGGCCCTCGGTACCATAGACGTTGGACAGCACTGGCCTAATGGTATAAATAATTAGCCAGCAAATTTAAAAAACAGGATCCATTCAATGTTCAAATAAATGAATATGTATTTACTTAATGGAAAATAACAACAATAGCTTTATATCTAGTGATACCATCAGTATCATCTTTGTTTGCCTTTCACAATGCTATTGCCTCCTTTAAAGGATTGTTGTCTTATTTCATCAGTGTCACAGCAGCGGCATAGTAAAAAACCTTCTGGCTGTTGGAGAGCAGTGTCTCTTCTTCCATGTCATGAATTTGGCCAGACAGTACGTTTCTCTCTACTAAACTACTGCTGCATTCCTGCAAGAGGTAGCTTAACTTAGAGAGTCTCCTCAAAAGAGCAAACATAATTAGTGAAAGCAGTTCAGCTGCCTCATCTCATCTCCTATTCTATACCTTTTATAGTGTGCAGTACCTACATATTGCGCAAAGCAAATTCTAGGCATATTCACATTACATTCACTCGAAATAATTTCCACAAGCTTTTTGATTTATTTTGATGTTGTATATATTTTTTCATATTACAGTTGCTCTAAATTATCTTATTACCTAAATAGCTGTGGATAGTTTCACACTCGCTTAAGTAACAAAACACCCTTATATAACTATGCTAATTGCTGGTGCTTGACTAATGCTTCAAACATTTTACACGTTTAATTCAGTATATTCTGCTAAGAAGGCCTGAAACTTTGATCAGGACAACCTGCAGAAAAGAGAAAATATATTATTCAGTAAATACAATGGTGTATAACTCATGCTGCTAATTAACTCCAATATACTATTGTAATTAAGTTAGGGATCAGCAATCTGTGATTGATAGAAGTGAGATTTTATCATTTTATTTATCATTTTCTTTACTGGTGGTTCTAAAGTGTGAAACAAGTGACTCAATCAGCATCCATTTTTGTTACAAAAAGTTACAATACACTGAACACAGAAATATTGCCAAGCAATGTTCCTGTGTAATATAAGGGATCTATGGCTGCAGAAGAAGTTCTGTTGAAAGGTACTATATTTTTGCTAAAGAATAGTGATGGGCGAATTTATTCGCCAGGGGCAAATTTGCACAATTCACAAAACGGCAGCGAAAATTCGCTGGTGAAAAAACGTACGCCGGCATCAAAAACGGACCCCGGCATCAAAAACAGACGCCGGCGTCAAAAATGAGACGCCAGTGCAGTTTCACAAATTTTTCACCATTCCCAAATTTCTCGAGAAATTCCGAATTTTCAGCGAATCGAAAAGGGTGCAAATTTGCCCATCACTACTAAAGAAATTAAGCAGGAATACCATCTTGGTCCATTAATTGAGTGTTTCAAGTTGGCAATTGGTAAATGATTGGAACTGTGTGCTGGGGACAATTTACAGCATAATTGAACAGGATAACATATAATAGGGATGACGACATTTGTAGCAAGATAGAGGATATAAGTACTTTCTGGAGGTGGGTTGACCAGTACCAGCATACATTAGGTTAGGTACAGTATATAATAAAGGCAATAGATATTTTCATGGTTGAGGATTCTAGTAAGGTCTAGTGAAAGGGTGAACAGATATAGTTTAGAAATTTTACTAAGCCAAGGTAAATGCTGAGTCTAAGAGTTCAGCGGCATGGTGATAGTTGGTGATTCCAGTACAGAGAAACAGTGGCTATTGAGAAGGTGTCCCTATAAAATTCGCTAAAAAGGCACTTCTATAGTTATGTGTTCTTGTTGCAAATAAAAACGTTATATAGAGTGATGGGTGAATAAATTCGCCAGCCACTAATTTGCGTCAAATTTCCGAATTCTGTCGCAAGCGGAAAAATTCGCTAAACTGCAGCGACAATTTGCAGACGAAAATCTGCTGCGTCAAAAAAAAATGTGCGTCAAAATTGGTGCATGCATAAAAATTGACGTACGTCAAAATGATGCGGACGCCCATTGACTTTAATGCATTTGGACCAAAAAGTCGCTCGCATCAAAATTGACGCGTGTCAAAATTATTTTGACGCGCATTGACTTCAATGCGTTTCGCACTTTGAAAATGCCACACATTCATCCATCACTAGTTACATATCTAAATATAACTATAAGAATAATTTGTTTTGCATATGAATAAAAATGTTTGTCTGTGTGTTACACAGTCTCTTTTATGCCATATTACAATTTTGCATACAAAATGTTAGGGTACGGTTCCAAGAATACTATAAACTAAGCTAACAGGAGCATTGGACAAATACTAATTTTATAATAAAGCCCACACAACAAAAAAAACCCACAAAAACAAAAAAAGTTTATTATAACAGAATCTGACTTCATTTACATATAATTTACAATGTCAAATGCAGTGTGCAAAAATAGGCCACAATCTGCCATTTTTTGTATTTGCACACTGTGTGGGGCATTTGAAGAGTGGACACAGAGCTCTATGCTCCTTTTTAAAGGACAGAGACATGCCCCTTAAGTCGAGTGCTGCTGTCTGCATTAGACACGTTACAATCTAATAGGGGCAGGCAGGGGAGATAGATGCACAAGTAAGGGAGGGTCAGGAGGACATACTCTACTCCTCATGCCAGATTGTGGCTTATCCTGGGAAGGGGTAAGTGATTTATGAGTGAACACTTGTGCTTTACTCCTCTGTTTTCCATTTTAAAGGACTGTTGTGTTTCAACTGTGTTCGGCGCTTAAATGTGCCTGTGTCCGTATGGGCTCATTTAGGAAGAATTGCCTGTGTTCCTTCCTGCCCTCTCTTGTGGCTGAATGCAACACAGAGGAGTGCAGGTTAAAGCACTCTTCAGTATAAGTCCTTAGTGCTTTAGCACTTGCACCTTGGGTTAAGTAAGTAAATGACCCCTCCCACTTTAATGTCTTAATTGGTGCAGTAGATAACTTCAAAGTGCTAAGGTGCAAATATATTGCGGTCCACAGTATATAGGCAGTGTCTTTAAATATATTTAAATATATTTATGCAAATATAATTAAATGTTATCGGTTTATGTCATATATTACAGGAAAGATAACTATCTAGGGCTACTAAGCATTTGAAAAAAGGACCAATTTAATATTTTAACAAACTGTAGAATTAAAATTTGGCAGTTTAAGGAACACACTAGGAACTGCTTCCAATTTCTATTTTGGTTAGAAAAAACATTCTTCAAATATGCAAAGGGAAAAAAGGGATCTGTGAGAAAATATATTTAACACCCTTGTGCAGAAAGATGATAGAGGAGTGAAATGCAACGGAGATCCAACTGTTACTTAGAGAGGAAACAGACAGAAAACGAGCCCAAAATACCTTAATTATAGCACTCCGCAAAAAAAATATTAGACACAGATGGTTTCATGTTTTTCTTGAGATCAAAAATTTCCTCAAACCCAACATTTGATCCATTTTAGTCATTTATGCGGAATGCATAGTATAACATCTAAAAGTGGAACATATTAAAACAGTAATCATTTTTAAACTCTGGATATGAAAATAAATAACTACGAACACATCTCGAGTAGGGATTGCAGATCTCAATCTCATTTTTCATTATATAGTTTGAGTTTTTTTTTTAAAAAAAAAAAATTATTTTGATAAATATTTATAAACCTTTTGAATCAATTTAAGGATTTTATTAATTACATTTTTGACAACTACAAACTGTACTTATTTGTCTGTTTTGGGAATTCTAGGTTGAGTGTTCTGTTCACATGATACAATATACTGCCATCAGCCATGGGCATTATTATTAATTATGGCCTTGTTTACGTACTTGTTTAAGTAAATGTTTGTTTTATTTTCTCCCTGATGAAAGTTCCATAATGAACTGAAACGTTGGACTGATAAACCTAGTCATTTGATATATTATTGCCTGGTTAAAAATTCCTTGGAATGCTGCCGCTGTTTGCTCTCATATCTATTTTTATATGGATTAGCACCCAGGTTATGGACATTGGCTTAAGGTTGTGCGTTCCTACCTGCAGCACTATATATATATATATATATATAAATACTTCTATCTTGTTGTAAGCAGCGCACACTGGATGATTTTTTAAAAGGATTAATTTATTTTTCAAAATATTAAAAGCATAAAGCACAGATCAACGTTTCGGTCCTGGTCTTGGACCGTTGTCAAGATCACACCTGTTATTAAAAACAAAGCTTTATACACACATCAAAGCACTAAACAGGAAATGAAATCATTGACATTCAAATTAAGGATATCCTGTGGATCAAGGCAGTCATAGTGAACCATCATGGCAAATATGTAGTAAATAGCAACAATGTTGTTTTAAGCCAAAACAATTGTAGCACTCAGCAGCTATACAAAATTTTTATATACTATGTAACTATCCTGGATCTGACCACTGTGACCGACATGACTTATATCATTGCTCATCTCAGATTGAGAAAACAAGTAAGGGACAATTGTTCATTGAGACCGTGTGGCATAAGCGTATTTAGTTTTTTTATCCAAAAACACTCCCTTTGTAGGAGCATCTTGGATCGGTCCCCTCCCCTCCTAGGGGGTGGTATATGATCAATACCAATATATTTGAAGGTGGGTAAATGATGACCCTTTTCCAAAAAATGCTTTGCCACCGGTTTCGTAGTATGGTTGTCCCTAAAAGCCGTACTGATTGCCGAGCGATGACCATCCATTCGCTGGCGTAGGGTCAAATCTGTTTTGCCCACATACGACAAACCACATGGACAAGTGATCAGATATATTACGTGGGTGGTTGTACAAGTAATGTGGGACTTGATGTTAAATCGCCTGCCAGTGTGTGGATGTTTAAAGCTCTGGCCTGGGGTCATAAAACAACAACATAGAACAATTGTCCCTTACTTGTTTTCTCAATCTGAGATGAGCAATGATATAAGTCATGTCGGTCACAGTGGTCAGATCCAGGATAGTTACATAGTATATAAAAATTTTGTATAGCTGCTGAGTGCTACAATTGTTTTGGCTTAAAACAACATTGTTGCTATTTACTACATATTTGCCATGATGGTTCACTATGACTGCCTTGATCCACAGGATATCCTTAATTTGAATGTCAATGATTTCATTTCCTGTTTAGTGCTTTGATGTGTGTATAAAGCTTTGTTTTTAATACCAGGTGTGATCTTGACAACGGTCCAAGACCAGGACCGAAACGTTGATCTGTGCTTTATGCTTTTAATATTTTGAAAAATAAATTAATCCTTTTAAAAAATCATCCAGTGTGCGCTGCTTACAACAAGATAGAAGTGGATATTCGATACAGCGGCGGCACCTGGTTACTTCACCTTTAAGGTGTGCGCATGACCTTACCTGGTTTCAGTATATATATATATATATATATATATATATATATATATATATATATATATATATAGCAATTTATGGGACACATTTTGAAACCATCTCTACAGTTAATATTACCGTGTTAACACCAAAGTCATATGTAGTTTTTAAAGCTGTGTAATAAGTTTGGAGTGTGTGTGTAGTGGGTTGTAAAATTCTCAAGCCACATTTCTTCTTTCTCTGTACTTGCCCCATTAACGTCAATGGGTCACACCAGGTCTGAGGCAGTATGAAATATTTATATACTTTTCTCATGTCTTTCCTCAGCAGAACAACATTACTACAGTTCTCTTTCTTTTCTTCTGACACATTCTGCAAACCAGGTCACAATTTCTTTTATATCTCGGAATCTTCAAAAAAAAAGGAACAAAGCAACCTTATGTTAATTGGTAAAGTGCTTAGCAATTTTACACTTATATGTTTGAAAACATTTCCTTTAAAGTGGAAAATGTATTGCAGTACATTGTGGACAGTTAGAGGAGAATTCATAAAAATGTCATAAATATGTTGTATAAATATGTTATATTTGCACTGATTTATTCACAGACCAATGTTTCACCATTTTTCTGCCTCAAAATATGTTGTTTAATAATGGGCGTGTCTATTTTTGTGTTGCATGTACAAACTTTTGAGAATTAGTCGTACCCACACCATTTTTAAAGACATTTTTCCCCACAAAATGTCTCCGCCATAATGAAAATATTGAGGAACAATGTTGATAGATTAATTTGGCTTAGGTCTGTGCAGAGAACATTTTTGATGCACAAGCAACATTTTCACAATGCAATGACTGTTTTTATTACAGTGTATACAATACATCATAAAATCTGGCACCATTAAAGCAAATCCATAAAACTATAAGATTACTTCTGTGAATTTGTCGTGTTAAGAACTGTAAACTTACCAACACTTTTGTGAATTCCCCTTCAGAAAAGCTCAGTTTTGCAACACAAATCTTCTTTTAACTGTACAAAGAATAGCCTTTGTTAAAGTGTGTATAGTAAAGTATATTTTCCATAGTGGATGTTATTAGATGCCGTACATGGGGCAAATCCCTTCAAGTTGTGCAAAATTAGCTTCTGGTTTTCTCTTAAGACTATATAATGGAGTGCTGGGGTAATGTGATTAGCACAAGCCACACCTACATGCACCCAGCTGGTTTTAATTGAAATTTGGGGATCATCTGCATTTTTTACATTATTATATGTAAAAAAAATGAGAAACTCTCTCTCTCTCTCTCTCTCTCTCTCTCTCTCTCTCTCTCTCTCTCTCTCTATATCTATATCTATATCTATATCTATATCTATATCTATATCTATATCTATATCTATATATATATATATATCGGCACACCGGCACAGCACTGCGGAGTTGAAGTAATATGTTAGTGATATGTTAGTTCCTTGTAACATATCACTACAGGTTGAATAATTAGTACACTTATAGCATCCCTTTCTTAGTGGCCTGTCCAGCCAAGAACCTCCTTGTTTCGGGGAGTCTGATAAATACTTTACCACCAACAAGTCACTCACATTTCTTTCCCTCCAATATGCCCACAAGAGTCTTTTATTCTAAAAAAAAAAAAAGCAGGTTAGAATCTGTGTTAACAACCTTTAAGATCCAAACTTGTGTTGGACCAGGTGGTGGTGAAAATTAAATTTGGTTTGAAATGCTCACAAAGTTTATTATGTCCTAATAAATCCTCCTGTGAGAAAACCCTGGCCCCTAGATGCAAATGATTTGTCAAAGCCTGCTTATTGCGGGTGAAATGTACGTCAGGCGCATTTTAGTTTTGGTTAGGCAGGGTGACTGAATCACCAATATTGGTGAAGGGGTGGGCGATTTACAGAATCGCTGCCTGGGTAGTAGGGATGTAGCGAACGTCGGAAAAAAAGTTCGCGAACATATTCGCGAACTTGCGCAAAAATGCGAGCGGTTCGCGAACGGTTCGCGAACCCCATAGACTTCAATGGGAAGGCGAACTTTAACATCTAGAAAAGACATTTCTGGCCAGAAAAATGATTTTAAAGTTGTTTAAAGGGTGCAACGACCTGGACAGTGGCATGCCAGAGGGGGATCAAGGGCAAAAATGTATCTGAAAAATCTGCCTGTGTGTGCTTGGAAGAGATAGTGTAGGGGGAGAGCTGTTAGTGATTTCAGGGACAGATGATAGTAAGCTTGCTGGCTAGTAATCTGCTTGATACTGCTCTGTATTGGAGGGACAGAAGTCTGCAGGGATTTGAGGGACATTTTAGCTTAGGTAGCTTTGCTGGCTAGTAATCTACTGTTCTCTTTAAACAACTGCCATACGTTGACCTTGTAGGCATTGTTTGCCCAGTTTTTTTGGACGCAGCCACTGAAGCACAGTTGCCAGAAAAAATATGCCATATAAATGCTGAAAATAGTAATTTTTCGCCATACGTTGACCTTGTAGACATTGTTTGCCCAGTTTTTTTGGACGCAGCCACTGAAGCACAGTTGCCAGAAAAATTATGCCATATAAATGCTGAAAATATAAATTTTTTTGGTTGCAGCCACTGAAGCACAGAGGCCAGAAAAATTATGCCATATAAATGCAGAAAATATGCATTTTTTTGGTCGCAGCCACTGAAGCACAGTTGCCAGAAAAATTATGCCATATAAATGCTGAAAATATAAATTTTTTTGGTTGCAGCCACTGAAGCACAGAGGCCAGAAAAATTATGCCATATAAATGCAGAAAATATGCATTTTTTTGGTCGCAGCCACTGAAGCACAGTTGCCAGAAAAAATATGCCATATAAATGCTGAAAATAGTCATTTTTTGCCATATACGTTGAGTCAACGTATGGCAAAAAATTACTATTTTCAGCATTTATATGGCATATTTTTTCTGGCCTCTGTGCTTCAGTGGCTGCGGCCAAAAAAACTGGGCAAACAATGCCTACAAGGTCAACGTCGTTGACCTTGTAGGCATTGTTTGCCCAGTTTTTTTGGCCGCAGCCACTGAAGCACAGAGGCCAGAAAAAATATGCCATATAAATGCTGAAAATAGTAATTTTTTTGGTCGCAGCCACTGAAGCACAGTTGCCAGAAAAATTATGCCATATAAATGCTGAAAATATAAATTTTTTTGGTTGCAGCCACTGAAGCACAGAGGCCAGAAAAATTATGCCATATAAATGCTGAAAATATAAATTTTTTTGGTTGCAGCCACTGAAGCACAGAGGCCAGAAAAATTATGCCATATAAATGCAGAAAATATGCATTTTTTTGGTCGCAGCCACTGAAGCACAGTTTCCAGAAAAATTATGCCATATAAATGCAGAAAATATGCATTTTTTTGGACGCAGCCACTGAAGCACAGTTGCCAGAAAAAATATGCCATATAAATGCTGAAAATAGTCATTTTTTGCCATACGTTGACCTTGTAGACATTGTTTGCCCAGTTTTTTTGGTTGCAGCCACTGAAGCACAGAGGCCAGAAAAAATTAAACCAGTAGGGTTTGCACCCTAGTTTGTAACGGTGGCGGAGGGAGGAGGAGGACGCTAAAGGACAGCTGTGTGTGGAGTCATGAGGCTTGAAGAGAAGGACAGCTGCATAGAAGTCAGAACAAGTCTTCCGGCGTGCAGTAACCCTCCGAGATCCACCCCTCATTCATTTTAATAAAGGTCAGGTAATCGACACTTTTGTGACCTAGGCGAGTTCTCTTCTCAGTTACAATCCCTCCTGCTGCACTGAAGGTCCTTTCTGAGAGCACACTTGAGGCTGGGCAAGACAAGAGGTTCATGGCAAATTGTGACAGCTCTGGCCACAGATCAAGCCTGCGCACCCAGTAGTCCAGGGGTTCATCGCTCCTCAGAGTGTCGATATCTGCAGTTAATGCCAGGTAGTCCGCTACCTGCCGGTCAAGGCGTTCTTTGAGGGTGGATCCAGAAGGGTTGTGGCGCTGCCTTGGACAGAAAAACATTTGCATGTCTGACGTTACAGACTGGCCAAAGGGCTTTGTCCTTGCAGGTGTGCTCGTGGCAGGATTACTGGCACCTCTGCCCCTGGAATGTTGATGAGTTCCTGAAGTGACATCACCCTTAAAAGCATTGTACAACATGTTTTGCAGGCTGGTTTGTAAATGCCGCATCTTTTCGGACTTGTGGTATGTTGGTAACATTTCTGACACTTTATGCTTGTACCGAGGGTCTAGTAGCGTTGCGACCCAGTACAGGTCCTTCTCCTTAAGCCTCTTGATACGGGGGTCCTTCAACAGGCATGACAGCATGAAAGACCCCATTCTCACAAGGTTGGATGCAGAGCTATCCATCTCCGCTTCCTCATTATCAAGGACTGCATCATCCACGGTCTCCTCCCCCCAGCCACGTACAAGACCAGGGGTCCCCAAAAGGTCACCACTAGCCCCCTGGGAAGCCTGCTCCTGTTGGTCCTCCTCCTCCTCCTCCACAAAGCCACCTTCCTCCTCTGACTCCACTTCTGGCACCTCTCCCTGCGTTGCAGCAGGTGCCTGGGTTCGTTCTGGTGATTCCGACCAGAAATCGTGCGCTTCCAGCTCCTCGTCACGCTGGTCTACAGCCTCATCTGTCACTCGTCGCACGGCACGCTCCAGGAAGAAAGCGAAGGGTATTAGGTCGCTGATGGTGCCTTCGGTGCGACTGACCATATTTGTCACCTCTTCAAAAGGTCGCATGAGCCTGCAGGCATCGCGCATAAGCACCCAGTAACGGGGGAAAAAAATCCCCAGCTGTGCAGATCCAGTCCTACCACCCAGTTCAAAAAGGTACTCGTTGACGGCCCTTTGTTGTTGCAGCAGACGTTCCAACATAAGGAGCGTTGAATTCCAGCGAGTCTGGCTGTCAGAAATCAAACGCCTGACTGGCATGTTGTAGCGCTGCTGAATGTCAGCAAGGCGTGCCATGGCTGTGTAGGAACGTCTGAAATGGGCCGACACCTTTCTGGACTGGGTGAGAACGTCCTGGAATCCTGGGTACTTGGAGACAAAACGTTGGACTATTAAATTTAACACATGTGCCATGCAGGGCACATGTGTTAAATTGCCTAGTCTCAACGCTGCCAACAGATTGCTTCCATTGTCACACACCACTTTTCCGATCTGCAGTTGGTGTGGGGTCAGCCACCGATCGGCCTGTGACTGCAGAGATGACAGGAGTACAGATCCGGTATGGTTTTTGCTTTCCAGGCACGTCATCCCCAAGACAGCGTGACAACGGCGTACCTGGCACGTCGAATAGCCTAGGGGGAGCTGGGGGTGCACAGGTGTGGAGGAGGAGAAGGAGGACCCAGCAGCAGAGTAAGAAGAAGAAGAAGACGAGGTAGAGAGCGATGGAGGAGTAGAGGTGGTGGCAGAACCGCGTGCAATCCGTGGCGGTGACACCAACTCCACTGTTGTTGTTGAGCTACCCATTCCCTGCTTCCCAGCCATTACCAAGTTCACCCAGTGGGCAGTGTAGGTGACATACCTGCCCTGACCATGCTTGGAGGACCATGCGTCAGTAGTCATATGGACCTTTGGCCCAACACTAAGTGACAGAGATGCGGTAACTTGGCTCTGCACATGTTGGTACAGGTGTGGTATTCCCTTTTTAGAAAAAAAATTGCGGCTGGGTACCTTCCACTGCGGTGTCCCAATTGCTACAAATTTGCGGAAGGCCTCAGAGTCCACCAGCTGGTATGGTAAAAGCTGGCGGGCTAAGAGTGCAGACAAGCCAGCTGTCAGACGCCGGGCAAGGGGGTGACAGTCAGACATTGGCTTCTTACGCTCAAACATGGCCTTCACAGAAACTTGGCTGGTGGCAGATGACTGGGAATGGGAACAGGTGGTCAAGGTGGAAGGCGGAGTGGAGGGTGGTTCAGACGGGTCAAGGAGAGCAGAGGTAGAGCAGTAAGATGCTGGACCAGAAGGAGTGTGGCTTTTAGTTTGCCTGTTGCCTTTGAGGTGTTGCTCCCAAAGTGCTTTGTGCTTGCCGCTCATGTGCCTTCGCATAGAAGTTGTACCTATGTGGCTGTTGGGCTTACCAAGGCTCAGTTTCTGACTGCACTCATTGCAAATTACAATGCTTTTGTCAGAGGCACACACATTAAAAAAATCCCACACTGCTGACTTTTTGGAAGTGTGCGATCTGGCGGTAACAGTAGAAGTTGGCGGAGTTGGCGGTATTGGCGGCAATGGCGGGTGCGTTGGCCGGCTGAACACAGGTGCCGATACATGTTGTTGCCCTGCTGATCCCTGCGGGCTGTCCTCCCTGCTTCTTCTAAGTCTTATTCTCCTACTGCCTCTCTGACTCTCCGTCTCTCCATCTGAACTACCCTCCTCTTGCTCTCTTCTACTAGGCACCCACAAAACATCAATCTCCTCATCATCATTCTCCTCAGATGCATCAATTTCTTCTGACACATCACAGAAGGAAGCAGCAGCGGGGACCTCCTCCTCATCACTCATTATGTCCATCTCTATCGTGTTCTCTGCCAGAATTAAATCTGGTGTAAGGTCCTCATCTCCTTCATCTTCTTCTGGCAATAATGGTTGCGCATTACTCAGTTCAAGAAACTCATTGGAAAATAACTCCTCTGACCCCAGTGAAGAAGGGGCACCGGTGGTGGAGGAAGTGTTACGTGGGGTGGCCATAGCAGTGGAGGATGAGGAGGATGTTGTGGTAAAGTTAGAAACGGTAGAGGATGGGGTGTGCTGTGTAAGCCAGTCAACTACCTCTTCAGCATTTTGGGAGTTCAGGGTCATTGGCTTTTTAAAACTGGGAAATTTGCTAGGGCCACAGGATTGCATAGCAGCACGGCCCCTAGCACGGCCTCTGCGTGGCGGCCTGCCTTTGCCTGGCATTATTTTTAAAAAAACAACAACAACAACAAAAACTCAGTTGGTTTTTCTGGAAACGATAATACACACAGCTAGATGGCGGGTTGAAGAAAACACTGTGCAAATAATGCCTACAAAGTCAACGTATACACTACTACGGCGGTGGATACGGATTACGTAAAATATATGAATGCTGCTTGAAAAAAAGTAACTCAAGTGGTTTTTCTAGAGACGATAATATTATCAATATTTAGACAAAATGTGAACAAGCTCACACAGCTCGATGGCGGGTTGAAGAAAACAGTGTGCAAATAATGCCTACAAGGCCAACGTATACACTACTACAGCGGTGGATACGGATTACGTAAAATATATGAATGCTGCTTGAAAAAAGTGACTCCGGTGTTTTTTCTGGAGACGGTAATATTATGGATATTTAGACAGAATGGGAACAAGGTCACACAGCTCGATGGCGGGTTGAAGAAAACAGTGTGCAAATAATGCCTACAAGGCCAACGTATACACTACTACAGCGGTGGATACGGATTACGTAAAATATATGAATGCTGCTTGAAAAAAGTGACTCCGGTGTTTTTTCTGGAGACGGTAATATTATGGATATTTAGACAGAATGGGAACAAGGTCACACAGCTCGATGGCGGGTTGAAGAAAACAGTGTGCAAATAATGCCTACAAGGCCAACGTATACACTACTACAGCGGTGGATACGGATTACGTAAAATATATGAATGCTGCTTGAAAAAAGTGACTCCGGTGTTTTTTCTGGAGACGGTAATATTATGGATATTTAGACAGAATGGGAACAAGGTCACACAGCTCGATGGCGGGTTGAAGAAAACAGTGTGCAAATAATGCCTACAAGGCCAACGTATACACTACTACAGCGGTGGATACGGATTACGTAAAATATATGAATGCTGCTTGAAAAAAGTGACTCCGGTGTTTTTTCTGGAGACGGTAATATTATGGATATTTAGACAGAATGGGAACAAGGTCACACAGCTCGATGGCGGGTTGAAGAAAACAGTGTGCAAATAATGCCTACAAGGCCAACGTATACACTACTACAGCGGTGGATACGGATTACGTAAAATATATGAATGCTGCTTGAAAAAAGTGACTCCGGTGTTTTTTCTGGAGACGGTAATATTATGGATATTTAGACAGAATGGGAACAAGGTCACACAGCTCGATGGCGGGTTGAAGAAAACAGTGTGCAAATAATGCCTACAAGGCCAACGTATACACTACTACAGCGGTGGATACGGATTACGTAAAATATATTATGGCTGCTTGAAAAAAGTGACTCCGGTGTTTTTTCTGGAGACGGTAATATTATGGATATTTAGACAGAATGTGAACAAGGTCACACAGCTCGATGGCGGGTTGAAGAAAACAGTGTGCAAATAATGCCTACAGGGCAAATAATGCCTAAAAGGTCAACTTATACACTACTACAGCGGTAGTAAAATAAAAAAAAGTAAAATAAAAAAAAATGAATATTAAAAAAAAAAAATTAAAGTTGGTGCTGCTGAACTACTAGGAGCAGCAGATTAGCACACCAGTCCCACTCCCCAACACTGCTAGACTAATAGCACTGGGCTCTTATAGTAGTAGTAGTAGTAGTAGTAGTAGTAAAACAACAAAAAAATAAATAAAAGCAGTCCTTACAAGGACTACTGTTATTGCAGCAGTCAGCAGATGAGATCAGAAGCAGGACAGCTGCCCACTGCAGCTACATACAGAGCACTGCAGTAGAAGGTAGATTACTAGCCAGCAAAGCTACCTAAGCTTAAATGTCCCTCAAACCCCTGCAGACTTCTGTCCCTCCAATAACAGAGCAGTATCAAAACGATTACTAGCCAGCAAACTTTCAACTGTCCCTGAAATCACTAACAGGCAGCAGCTCTCTCCCTACACTATCTCTTCAGCACACACAGGCAGAGTGAAAAAACGCTGCAGGGCTTCGGTTTTTATAGGGAAGGGGAGTGGTCCAGGGGAGAGCTTCCTGATTGGCTGCCATGTACCTGCTGGTCTGGGGTGAGAGGGCAAAAAAAAGCGCCAACAATGGCGAACCCAAAATGGCGAACGTCGCGCGACGTTCGCGAACTTCCGGCGAGCGCGAACACCCGATGTTCGCGCGAACAAGTTCGCCGGCGAACAGTTCGCGACATCTCTACTGGGTAGCTTAAACTAATGCCGACAAAACTAAGCCATAGACTCTGTATTATTAATTAGTGGGTCAACTTTTGATGCCACCTAGACATAGCAATTCCTCGCTAGCAACGGGGGGGTATGTTTGTTGGTGAATAGGTGACGGACCTGTTCAAGACCATCAATTATTGGGTGGTGGATGTAACTAGGGGACAACTGAGAGGTCACTCATATTGCTCACAGTTTGTGAGACCCTTGTTTTTGTTTTGCTTTATGCAAGTACCGTAATTGTGTATCACACCACGCCATTGTAGCTACTCAGTGCAAACTGGAGTGGCTCACTACAGACTCTATACATTAGCGTTGCATTTGACCCAGGGGTGGTGAATCTCGCTTTACCTGATCAGGGTTCATTGCCTCCCTGTGTCTAACTTGATTTTAAATGCTTTTCTGGACCAATCTTTTTTAATCATTTAGCAGTAAAAGTTACGTTTTAATCTTGTTCCGTGGGTGTCTGGGCTCCTGGATGGGGTGGTGCAACCTCAAGGGTTAACTTTTCCTCTTCCTTTTCTCAATAAGGCTATTTCTGTCTGTCATTTTTTTTATATAGTGTAGTGCCGACCCTACCACCCTGTTTATAGATGGTCACTTCCAGGTAATGGATGCTCTGCATACTAAAGTCAGTCTAATAGGAGAGTCAAGTTAGGTGTTAGGCTTTCCCAAAGATTCAGCCAATGCCCTTTTGTTGAAGTTGAAGACAAAGTCAGAGAAGGCAGTATATTCAAGCACAGAATACAGAAGCATTTACACATATATTTATCACATATCATATAATATCAAAAGCATTGGTTTTTATTTTGATTGCTTTAAGGCATTTAGCATCATTATGATAACTTGGTATCTGGGTAAAAAAGTTTGTATCTAGCCAGACTTTAACTTTTAAGCTACTTCTGTTTCTTAATAACTCTTCACTTAATTTATTTATTACTGTCCGAATTCCTGTCCTTCTGGCATGAGTTATTAGGTTCCGCATTTTAGCTGTTAAATTCTGCAAAAAGCTGCATTTTATAAAATCATTACTGTTTGAAAATATATGCTTTACATAAAACATATGATTGCAGAAAGGAGCCACAATAGATGAAAGGTCATAAACTGAAAATGAAAGGTCATGTAGGACTCAGATTAGGCTACATACTAATCAGGATTTAACATGTGTAAAAGATAATAATTGGTCTTCAGTCTCTGTCCAAAAAATGAATAGGTCATTGATGTTATGTTTATAGAAACAAATTGTGTCCCCCCCCCCAGTGGTAACAAAAACTGTGCCTAATAGAGTTCCATATTAGCAAAGGAGGGACGTTCAAAGCCATTGTGCTTCCAGACCTCTGTAGATAGTAGATATCTTTAAATAAAAAGTAATTGTGGGACAAAATAAAATCTAATAATGTGACACTGTGGTGCTTTTTCAGCTCTTCTTTACATACTTCAATTCCCAGTTCATGTGAAAATACTGTGTATAAGCTAGAGACATCCATTGTCAGGAGCAAAATTCAGATGGTGCAAGTGGTATATGTTATATCACTTGTCTATCTTTGCTCCTTCATTGCTGTACTCAAACCTAAATACCTTTGCACTGTTTAATAAATATTATATTTTATAAAGAAGAAGTTTTGAGAGTTACAGTTTAGCAGCATCTAAACTTTCCTCCAGTCATATACAAGGACTCAGCTGGGCAAAAGATCACCAATGTAATGATGTTCTGCTTGATTATAGCTCAAAAAAAGATAAAGCTATCAAAAAAGGGTAACATTACACTGTATGTATTTGACAGCTGGAAAGAGTGGGCAAATTTACTCTTGCACAGAATATGGTACCTAGCCATGAAAAATGCTAAAGTTAGAATACAGTTACATTAAAAAAAGCTATGTGAATTAAAATCTACATTGTTGTAATAACTAATGTTTGTTGTATGAATGCCAATGATCTCTATTTTATAAATGATTGTTAAAATTGCTTCTGAACTTATACCATAGGTTTCCACAAGGTGTCCTTCTTGGTCTACAGCACTGCAGCTGAAAACCTTTCCATTCAAGGGCTCATTCATCATGTTGAGTTCTGCTGGTCTTTTCACAGACAATGAAGGGAAATCGGCCTTTTCAGGAGAGCCACTTTGTTGTTTACACAAAAGAGTTTTGCTGTTAACACATGTAAGGTAATGGGATCCCCTACAGGCTCCTAACAGGGCCTAACACATGAGTTTGGCTGATGGATTACCCACACCATTCATCTAAATTATGTCACACGCAATAAGCAACCTGTTTAATCTGCCTACACGAAGGGCTTGGTTTGTTACTGTTGACACTTTTTAGTACTCTTTTGCTCTCAATGCACTAAATGACAGACTATGCCCAATACAACTCCTTCTCATTTAAGGGATTTCACATCTCTATAGAGATAATCATTTGTAAACTTCCTTAAATAAAGACCTTCAAAATAAGATTTATTAGGGTCTACCATGTTGCTGTCTTGTTAGCTTTTCTTTCTGCCCTTCATATCTCTCTTACTCTGCCCTTCTGGGAACAGAAGTTTTTGTGACTTTTTTGTCAATATTAACATTTGGGCAAGCACAAAGGTTTCTATTCACATCTAAGTAAACACACACACTAAATTCTTGTTGGTTGCAACATGTAACAGATACACATACTGCACCTATTATCCAGAAGTATCTGGACCCTGTGCTTCTAAATAAGTAATCCAAAATGATTGTTTTGTCTCCAATAAGGATTAATTATATCTTAGTTAAAATGAAATACAAAGTACTGTTATAGAAAAAAAAAGAAAATAATTAAAAAAAAATAAACATTTTAATTATTTGTCTAAAATGGAGTATATAGAAGATGCCCTTCCAGCTATAGGGATAATGGATCCCATACCTGTATAACATTCTGAATAATTAGAAATAGAAAGTGAATTACTTTTATGTGATCTATCAAATATCGGTAGGCAAATAATTAATTTGTTGGTGGAATAAATTGATTACAAAATATAGAGAAACTATACTTTAGTGGAATATAATAGGTTTTAGTAGCATTCCATTTGCTTTTACATCTCATTCTTCCTTCTTTGTCTCATTCATTTTATATCTTTCCTCAATTTTTTTTTACAATGTGTGATTATTGTGATTTTTTTTTGTCTGGAAAAAGAATTCTTTCCTGCAGATCTGATAAAAATAGATGAATACAAGTGGGTCAGAGACACTAGAATTCATTGCTGGGACAGAGTAAACAGCTCTCAAACATGTTTGGTTTCTGTGATAGGCACTATTATAACTTTGCAGTGCAATTTTCTGTTTGTTTAAGAAGAGAGTCAGATCATTTCATCATGTCTTGCACATTCCTTTTTAGCTCTACATTTCTACTGAACGCATTTAATCTGCTTTGTAATAAATTTAGCAAGGTGTTAAAATAAATGACTGCGATAATCATCAGGTTCCTCTAAAATGTACTTTAAAATACACTGACATGAATTTGATTTTGAATGTCAAGGTACATATTACCATATAGTGTATTTGCAACAGGTTACTGTATTGGATAGTATAAAACGGAAACGTGTTAACTGTATAATTATAATTATCTTTCAAGTCACATGGGTTTTGTGTAATTAAATTCATACACATACAGACACACACACACACAAAAACATTCCATTCAGTTTACATTGATCATTCTCGCCATTGTCAATTATTGCACCTTAAATATTGCAGGTTTAACAGCTGCCATGGAATGTAATATTTGTGCATTTTCAGCCCTTATCACATATCATTTAACATAATCCTGTTATCAATAGTTTTATGAAAATTAGAGTGATACTTACCAATCATGCTGAAGACTGTATATTCCATGAAAATGTAAGTAAAGTATCTTCTTTTTGTTGTGGTTTCTTATGGAGAAATGAAATCTACCTATATGCTTCCTATCCCTTGTAACCTAGGTGCTTAAAAATGGTTTTGGTGGGGCATTATTTCCTGAATTTCTTCATTAACTGTGTTAAAATTATTTTACTTGTACAGGTATTGTACCTGTTATTCAGAATGCTCAGGACATGGGGTTTTCCGGATAACAGATCTTTCTGTAATTTGGGTCTTCATGCCTTAAGTCTACTAGAAATTAATTTAAACATTAAATAAACCCAAAAGGCTGGTTTTGCTTCCAATAAGGAGTAATTATATCTTAGTTGGGATCAAGTAGAAGCTACTGTTTTATTATTACAGAGAAAAAGGAAATAATTTTTAAAAATTTGGATAAAATGGAGTCTATGGGAGACAGCCATTCCATAATTCAGAGCTTTCTGGATTTTGGGTTTCCGGATAAGGAATCCTATACCTGTACTTACATCTAATTAAAAAGCAGAATGCATCTGTATAACTCCTCTTGTAGCAGCTAAATCTTACCCCTGATGGAATATCTGAAGTCCAGTTGGACAAAAGTGCCTATGGAAACAAGTTTTACACAGGCCTTATATTTTAAGAAATGTCTTATAGGAATCTTACTCCAAACCAATTCCAGAAGGCATACACAGTAAATAAAATAAACATGGCAGAGAAATCTGGCTTGCGACTATACCAAATGTCTAATCAACTATTGAGACAATGTAACTCTGTTAAAGCAGGAAAAGGAGCAATGTAAGAATTCAATAAAAAAATAACATATAAAAAACATACAATAAAATATTTACAAAATCATGAAAAGCAACAGAAATATTTTGTAAGAGTTGCCTATCTTCTATGGTGGAAGGCTTACAGTCTGAAGGCTTATTAGGTATAAGGTTTTGTATATAGAATTAGGGCTAGAGTTGGTATAGGAGTTTGAGGCAGAATGTTAGCAGAGGCAGAATGTAGGGGTCACGGGATGGGAGAGGAGAGACACTCCAGACAGAAGAGTAGTAAGCGCAACCAACCCTAGGGGGCTGAGTCTGGGTTGGCATCCAGCCAAGGATCCCAAACCTTTTCAAACTTTTGGGGACACTTTCTGGCCATATACGTGAGTTTGATGACTGGCAGTTTACTGTTTATCAATTGCACCCATTGTTTGACTGTAGGCGCTTGGGGACTCATCCACTTCATCGCGACAAGTTTCTTTGCATAGAAATACAATGACTTTAACAATATCCTGGTTTTATTTAGGGGAACCACCTCATCAACAAGTCCGAGGAGGCATATCTCTGGAGCAACCACTCCCGGGAGGAGGAGTTGTTCCGAAAGATATTTTACCACTTTGGTCCAGTATGCATGAACTAGGGGGCAAGCCCACAGCAGGTGGAAAAACCCAGTATCCGGGGCCTGACATTTGGGGCAGTTGGCATCAGGGTTTCTGCCCATCTTTTTGAGCCTCAGTGGGGTAATATAGGACCTATGCATTATGCGGTACTGGACCATTTTATCCCTAGTGGAGATCAGAAAATCATAGACTCCCTCAACTGCATCCTCCCACATTGCATCATCTAAGTGAGGTAGATCCACAACCCATTTACTCATTACCCTCCCAAATGGGCTGCCAAGGGCAGAGATCAGAGACTTGTAGAGGTCTGATACTAATTTTTTGGGGCTAGGGTCCCATAGTCTGCGTTCATATTGTGGAACCACAGTAGAAATTGACTGTGAGCCAAACTGGGACATAAATGCATGTCGCAATTGGAGATATCGGTACAGTTGGATCGTGGGGTGGTGCAGCTTCTCCTTGAGTTGGGCCAGAGTAGGGAAGGAATCACTGAGCAGCAAATCATTCAAGTGTCGAACCCCCAATTTGGGCCAGTAGTGAAAGTCAGGTAAACAAGAAAAGTGGGGGAGGTTTGAGTTCCTCCATATTGGAGCATATGGCGAGGGCAGGGGACTACTATGGGTCAGCAGTTTGTGAACTATAGCCCATATCTTTTGCGGGATGAACAGCACTGGCGGCAGTTCGGGGGTGTCCTTGCGCCTCCTGTACGGGGCATTCCTAATAGCCTCCAGGGAGCCAGCAACAGAGGCATGAAGTGCAGTCAACGTATTCTCAGGGTCAGGGCAAAGCCAATTATGTATAAACATCAACTGTGAGGCATAGTAGTAGTAGCGAAGGTGCGGAAGGGCAAGGCCTCCCTGTTGCTGAGGGGCCATGAGCGAGAACTTGCTGATCCTAGGGGATTTATGAGCCCATATAAAGGGAAGTAAAATAGTATCTATGTGTTTGTGGACTGGAGGGCCAATCCACACCGGGGCATGTTGCATCACATACAGATATTTAGGCAAAACAATAATTTTAAATAAATTCACTCTGCCCCATACCGTGAGTGGGAGACGCTCCCATTGACTTGCTTTGGCTTTAAATGAGTGTGTCACTGGATCAATATTATCCGCCACATACTCATCCAGTTTGTTAGATATGACGATCCCTAGGTATTTAAATTTAGACACCCATTGCAGACCCAGAGTCACACCTTCAGTACGGGGCGCTTCAATAGAAAAGAGAGTGGATTTGTCTTTGTTTAACAGTAGGCCACTAAAAGTACCAAAATGATCAATCAGTTCCAGCGCCTTGCACAAAGAATTTTCGGGGTCAGCTAAGAACAACAAAATGTCATCTGCATATAGGGCTGTCTTTTCTTCCAACCTACCATATTTAAGCCCAATTACACTATGAGTTTGACGTATCATTATGGCCAATGGCTCTATTGCCAGAGCAAACAGCAGGGGGGAAAGCGGGCATCCCTGCCTAGTGCCCCGAGATAAGGGGAAAGCTCTAGAGAGGGTGTTATTTACCTGGATGCGGGCAGATGGGGATTGGTAGAGCAGCTGAATCCAATTTATGAAGGTGCGGCCTATTCCAAAGTTCTCCAACACCTTCCATAAATAGGACCACTCAACGGAGTCAAATGCCTTGGTGGCATCAAGGGATGCTATCGTCCTGGCGCCCACATTATCATGTTTAATTTGGAGATGAGAGAATAATCGTCGTAGGTTAATGGCAGTGCTCTTGTTAGGCATAAAGCCTGTTTGATCCGGGTGGACTATCGTAGCTATTACTTTATTCAGGCGCAGGGATAAAATTTTTGCTAGGACTTTCACGTCCGTATTAATAAGGGAGATGGGACGGTAGGAGGCACAGGAGTCAGGGTCTTTGCCTTCTTTAAGGATGAGAATTATAGTGGCAGCATAAAAGGATGGCGGAAGCGTGCCCGTCTCACAGGCCCCAACAAGTGTGGCATGCAGTTTGGGAGTTAAGTGGTCACTAAGAAAGCGGTACCATTCGGCCGGTAGACCGTCCGGTCCAGGGGTTTTCCCTGGAGACAAGGTCCCAATAGCTTCTGCCACTTCGCCTAGAGTAATGGGGGCATCTAAATAAGAGGATTCCGTTGGGCTGAGCCTAGGGAAGGCAATGCCCTGGAGATACAGATCTAAGTCAGCACTGGAGCTAACACTTCAGCAATGTCCTCCGCCTCAGTCATATAGCGCCCGGCAGTGTCCTTAATTCTAGCTATTAGTGTGGGGGGGTTACTTAATTTAGCCAAATACGCCAGAGTCTTGCCATTTTTATCTCCCTGATCAAAAATCTTCTGGTTAACATACAGTAATTTTTTGCGAGTGGCTACAGTTTGAGCAAGCTCAAGGTCTCTCTGGGCAGCGATCAGCCGTTGGTGGCTCTCCACCGTGTCATGATCACAATAGACTCTTTCGGCTGTAAGGACTGCCTCAGCAGCTGCACTAATGGTTTGCTTGGTTTCCGTTCGCACTTTGGCAATTGCTGAAATTAACGTGCCCCTAGCTACTGCCTTGGAGGTTTCCCATAATGTGTTAGCCTGCGCTGAGTGGGCGTTAGTTTCCCAGTACTCCACATATTCCTTGACACAAGTCTCAGCTATATCTGTAGTGTTAAGCCACATGGGAGAAAGACGCCACTGGAAGTGGCGGGCTCGGGGCGCGATGTTCAGTACAAGATACAGTGGGGCATGATCAGATAGAGCCCTAGGGAGGTAAGTGGCCTCAGTCACCATTTGGGCAAAGTCTGGGGTGCCCAGTGCCATATCTATGCGGGACAGTGAGCCTTTACCCACAGAGTGACACGAAAATTGTTGTTCAGTGGGGAACTTGTGTCTCCATACGTCTAGTAACCCTATTGCGTCCATCCACTGATTGAGTGGGGAGGCCTGCGTTAAGGGGGAATGTAACCTATCCAGCGTGGGATCTAGCACTGTGTTGAAATCGCCCGTGACACAGATTGGACATGGTAGATATGCAGAAAGTTTGGCAAATATTAGTTCTAGTAGATCCAGTTTAAAGGGAGGAGGCATATAAATGTTGACCATGATCAGTTCCTGATTATTGATTTTACAATGCAGGATTACAAATCTACCGAAGTGATCGGTGTTAACATTTAGCAATACATAATTCAGATGTTTGTGTACTAGTATAGAGACCCCCCTGGAGTACGTGGAGTAGGAAGCATGGTACATTTGATTGACCCACCGCTTTTTTAGAGCCAGCAGTTTTTGGCCAACCAGATGCGTCTCCTGTAAAAGGAGGATGTCAGGTGTATATCTCCCAAGATAGTCAAACACAAGGGCCCTTTTAAATTTGGAATTCAGCCCACGTACATTCCACGACACCACCTTTACGTCCCCCATTTGAAGTAGTTTGTAGAATTAATGACAGCATACCGCCATATACTCCAGAGTGCCTGTAAACTCCCCTCCGCCCGCATAGATGTCAAGATAGTAAATGCATAGCCTACTGTACATAACAACACATACACAACAAACACCCCAACTGATTCCCTAACCCACCCTGCCAGACTATACCATATAGACGGCCTGTACCCCGAACTGGTTCCCATCAGAAGAGTTAGCAAGTGCTAAGTTCTTGAAGCATGTCCAGGCTGACCGTACTGTAAGCCAAGGACAGCAACCTCCTTTTGCAGCGGACAATCCCTTGCCAGTGGACAACGTGGAGACGCTCCGAAAATCAAAAACAACAGTGGGCACGCGGGTCACACTCCGAAAAAGAGGGCTAACAGTAGCAGTGCTGGTAGACAGGACAATAGCCAGTGTAGAAATATAAGCAGGGGATCGAGGTCTCCCGCCTAGACATATATGCAGCAGGCAAACAAAAGATAACTGCACAAATGTATCCAAAGTATAATTGTGTGGTGGAGGTGCCGCGGCCCAGCGCCTCATGGTGGCATGTCCAGAAAGTCGCAGGAGCACACACGGTTCCCAGAGCAAGAACCCACAGAGAGGGGGCTCCCTCCACAAAAATAAACAAATCCCGAACAACATAAGTGCCCAACAGGCCCATATACTCACAGACCCCCCCCCCAGGCTACTCCTGTCGCCGTGGCGGGCTGCCACGCGGGCCATTCTGTTGCCTCCACGTATTCAGCCATTGATCAACTTCCAAGGGGGAGCCAAAAAACCATGTAGTGGCACCATCTACGATCCGCAACTTTGCAGGATAAATCAACGAGTAGGTTATTCCGGCTTCCCGCATCCTCTTCTTGACCCCTAGAAAAGAGGCACGCTGTTTCTGCACGGCTGGGGAATAATCCGGGTAGAGACTGATAGGGCTTCCATTCCAGGTGAGGGGGCCCTCCTTCCGTGCCGCGACCAGTGCCGCATCTCTGTCCCTATAGTTGAGGAACCGCATAATGAACGGCCTCGGGCTCGAGCCAGGTGGCAAAGGCCTTGTGGGGATGCGATGTGCCCGCTCAATTATCAGGACTTGGGAGAAGTTGTCGGCTCCCAATTTCTCCTTTAACCAGTTCTCGGCAAAGGCTTCAGGGGCAGTACCCTCCGTCTTTTCAGGCAGTCCTACCATGCGCAGGTTATTACGACAGTTCCTATTCTCCAGGTCTTCGGCCCGGTTGGTAAGGGTCTGTACTTGGTGCCGCAGCTAGGCGATATCGTCAGGTAAGGGGCGCACTGCATCCTCCAGCTCCGACACCCGCCGTTCTGCCTCAGTGGTGCGCTCGCGGAGATTTTGGAAGTCCTGGCGCAAAAGCGATAGGTCTACCTTGATGGTTTCCAGCTGTGCCGTTGTAGATGCGTGAGTACCTTTGATCGCCATGAGGATTTCTGCATTGGTAGGTTCAGGTGCCACGGATTCGGAGTCAGCACTGTCCGACACAGGAGTTGGCGGGTCCGCGTCTGCGGCCTTGTCCGGATCCTGAGAAGCGCTCAAGTACCTGTCCATGCGGTTTTCAGATCTGGCTCTGGTCCCGTGTTTCCCCATACCGGTACCAAGCTACTGAGTCGCTTATGCGCCAGCCAGAAGGTTGCTATCCACAGGGTTAAGGTCAGGATATCAAGTAAAAGCACGGAGCAGCACAAAAGCACGTCTGCTCAGTCCGCCATCTTGGCCACTCCTGTGAGTATATCCTTTGCTTGTATTTAAATGGATTCTGGCATGATTCTTATGGTGTCGTTTTTATTTCTAAATTGTACTGTTTACATTACAAATAATTCACCCTACCATATAAAACTTTTAACCTTAACTTTTTAACATTAAAACTATTTCTGAACCAACAAGTGTAGGCAGCCATCTCATGTCATTGTGCCTTATCCTGTGCTTTCAGAAAGAGCGGACACATCACAATGGAAGTGCTTTCAGATAAGCTATTGTTTCTCCTACTCAATGTAACTGAAGAAGTCACAGTGGGGTTTTTACTATTGAGTGATATTCTCCCTTTACCCTTAAAGTAACTTTTAGTATACCAGACGTAGATTGACTCATTACAACATAGAATTAAGTAGGTAAAAGAAAAAAAAATCATATCATTATTTAGATTTCACATCTAGATATTAACAGATTGAATCAAAGTTTATAAGCAAAATAAAGTATTCAATAAAAAAAACATTTTTTGAGATGCAGAAGCAACATTTGCCTATGTTTTCTAAACCTTGTTGTTTTTGTATCATAAAGGGTTATGTAATAAATGGTTTAAACTACTTTTATACTAAAAATCCATAGCAGCTTAGGAAGAGGTAGAATTTACTGGTCATATTTGAAAACACACATCTGATTTGTTGTTACTACATACTTTAGATCTTGTATTAATTCTAGCCCAAGGTAACAGCTGACTGGTTCATAAGAGATTTCAGATTATAATATTAACTTGTTTACACAAAAAGTGCTTTAATGCAATACAACTCAAGCTGTTCTATACTTTCTGTCAGATATTAGATGAACATCAGTAGATACATATACTTCCTTCTCTTTCCCCCAGGTAATATTTGCTTAAGAATGATTTGTGTGAAATGCCTTTATGTTAAATCAATGCATGGACACTGCTGTTGTGTAATTATGTAGTACACAGACAATTGTAACTGATCATATTCATCTGAACTAATTGAATTTGCTAAATATGTTTTATTAACATATATATTTTAATTATGTTACTAGATCAATGCATTGTTTCTAAGTCATACAATAGAAAAAATAGTACACTTGCAAATTTGAGTGTTTTCAGTGTTTTCACATTGTGTTAGTCAGCAACAGCACCTGTGTTTAACGTCATAAAATTTATGTGTAAAATCCGTTGGGGTTAACTATGAAGGTGCAGAGAGTAAAATTAGTGCAAAAACACATGTTTTTTAGATTGGCCACATCAAACAATTGTAGCATGGGGCTTGCTGTCTGACCTCTGCTAGATTTGAACCTGGGAACGTCTGCTCTTTGGCTGTAGACAACAGTACAATTCTGCAAACTTTTGGGGTTCCAGCTTCTATGTTTCTAGGCTCTGCTTATCACTTATAGGTGCTCTGCATTTAGCAGCAGGTTATCTGAAACCACCCAGCATGGGCAGCTAAATCATTTCCTGTTATACCTGTAGCTCTCATTATAAGTTCCTAGATGGGATCTTTGTTGGTAGATAACTTGTCTTAGTCTGTTCATGCTGTGTTTTCAGTACATGTTTCACAAAGATACACATGGAAATCTGGTTCTAGTTTTACCCTTGGTTCTGTGTGATTCTGATCTCTTGTCCTTACCCCACCGATTTTATTTGTTAATTTGATGATTGATTTCGACCCTTAATCTGACAGTCTATGTTTAAAATTTATGCATATGAATCTTCACCAAATATTTCTGGTTTGCTAAAAGTTAAAGGAATAATAAGAAGGAAAACATCTGGGTTGAGCCAACACGCTTGCTAGGATCTGCAATGAAAACTTGTTAATGCAACTGTTTATTAGGGCCAAAACAGGTTATAAGTGATTTCTGACAAAAGCTTAACTTCGGTGTTTGATATCATAGATTAAATTGGTTGAGAATATATACTATATCTCTTTAATGGGCCCTCCCAAAACCCCTAGTGAGTGCTTCCAAATGGTCTGGTCTCTCTCCAGTGTATTAAGATCTATGGTAGAGGTGAGAGCTCTGTCATGGTTCTGTTAATGAAAAAGTATAATACACAGTCCTAGAAGTTAATTTCTCCAACACAATATGTTGTATATGCTCTGCTGTAGTTACTGCTAGTGATGGAGGCAAATTTGGTGTGCTTCGCTGAAAAATTGGCGAATATCGCGGGATTTCGCTGCGAATTCACGCCTGGTGAATAAATTCGCCCATCACTAGTTACTGTGTGTTGTGCAGCAACTTTACTGAGTTTGCACTGCAGATTAGCTGAAGTTTATTGTGAAGCCCTGAGCAGCACCCTGTTACCTGATTATGAGTTTTCCATTACAATGCAAGGAGATCATGTGTTATCTACTAATTTTTAATATATTTTTTGTTATGCTGTACTCCATAAGGTTATGAATAGAGAATTTATTTGCCAGCCATGGATTTGAGCGAAATTCTGCATTTCCCCATGTGCGGCAAAAATTGAGTTATTTATATCAACCCCAAGTACTTTCAAGTAAAGTGTTATGTACAGGAACATGGGAGAATATAGGCCAGTGCTTTGTGAAAAGAGAATGGGGGTGACATTATGGGGCAGATTTATCAAGGGTCGAATTTCAAAGTGGAAAATACTTTCGAAATTCGACCATGCTACAAAATTTGAAGTTGAATTCGTAGGATTTTTTGCATCGTACAATCGTATTCACATCGTAGTACGATTTTACCATTGTACTCCGATCGTACTTCCAATCATACATTTCGAACGATTTTATCGTACGATCGTACTATTTCCCTTCGAATACAAAAAATACAGAAATATGCTAACATAGCACTTTGGCAGGTTTTTGGCGAAGTATTGAAGTCGAAGTTTTTTAAAAAAGACTGTACTTCGATTATCGAATGGTCGAATGATTTTACTTTGAATCAAAGGTCGAAGTCGTAGTAGCTTATTCGATGGTCGAAGTATCCAAAAATTACTTTGAATTTCCAATTTTTTAACTTCAAAAATTCCTTTGATTTCACTTCGACCCTTGCTAAATCTGCCCCTATATGTATAATTTGTAACTAGCTTATTTATTTTAACCCAGCAGCCCATCAGAAAAATTGACTAAAGCGAATGGGGCACCATATGTGTTAAAGATTATTGTATCAACAGCCTATGGTTGTGAAGATCAGTGCCCTAGAACCCATAGTGGGTCTTCTTCATTCATATCTGCTCAGACACAGTGCATGCTTTGTCTATTTTTGCTTCTGTCAAACAGCTGATCTTATACATTGGCTTTCCAGTATAATATCCAGCGCTATTTATCAGGTATGTGTATGTGTCAGATTACAAAGGGGTAAAGTGCCAGTTTTGGGTTCCAAATATAACTTAAAATTTTTTCAATTACAATTCTCATTTTAAACTCTGTATAAAAGCAATGAGCCTGTACCCTTTTGCAACATCTTGGTGCTTAGTGATGTCACAAATAATAAACAGTGCTTAGTGAGGTCACTTACTGCCCAAGTTAGAATTCCATGATTGGTATAAAAGCACGTTATATGCCTTTATATGTTTGATCATGCAACTCCTTTATGACTTGTAATACCTTTATATTCTACATCCGATATCTTTTTGTCTATACATTCAATGTTATCCATGGATTTCTATTAGTTTTCTTTAACCCTCACAAAATGTATTGTTTTCAAATGATACATTTTCAGTAGTGACTTTATAAACAAATTCCTGGGAAATGTTGCTCCTGGGCTACTGCTACTGCCACTGACTTGTTTGTTAAATACCTCATACATACTATGACAAATGAACATAAATATGAATAACGTAATCAATAGATAAACATATTGTATATTTGTGCTAACATGCCATAGATATAAGAATGTGTGGCAAGGGTTAAGCAACTCTTTTTTAGTTTCAGTAACTGAGTAAAACAAGGACTGGGGAGCATTTTTTAGTCTTAGGAAAATATAGATATGTCTGTACATTTGGTCATTTTGCAAGACCATTTTAGGTGTCAAAATTCCTGGGACATAGAGTAAAATTAGGAAATGGCTGGAAATAAGGGACATTTGGCAGCTGATACAGGCCTGCATAGTCTGCTGTAATTAACACATGGCTGTGTGTGCTTATTACTTCAAGACCACTACTTCACTTACTGGCCCCCTGTCAGTTTCACTTGTTATAGAGAAGTAACATGAACAGAGGCTTAAACCAAAATCCTGGCACCCAACAAATTATTAAGTTCAGCAACTTGACTAAGAATTTATGATGTCACCTTAAGTTTGTAAGCAATATCTTTCTTTAAGAATTGGAGTTAACATAGAAAATGCCATTTCAACACTGGGAGGATCACATCATCACCGTGCATAACGCATACATTTGTTTTCTATGAAAGAATACATTTGGAATAATCTTAATATTTTCACAGTGAAAGTCAGCATAGAGTTTTATTAAACAGATGCAATATATTTTTTGTGAAAGGAATAGCAATCAGCGACAGTTTTTTTATAGGCATTATACACAAAATATGAAATAAAACAATTCAGTGTAGAGATTTATCTGTATAGATCTGTATATAATACATGTATTGTAATATTATATTATATCTGTATCGGAGGAAAGGCGCTATTAAGGGGCAGGCAAGAAGTGAAGGGGAACAAGTATGTAGGAAAGGATAAGTGGAGAGGAGGAAAGAGTAAATAGGTCATAAAAGGTTGTAAGTTAAGGATACAGGATAGGAATGAGGGTAAGACAGAAGGAAGTAAAGCTCACCCTCCTTTTCTACTTGTGGTGGATACTTGTTAAGATTGGAGGCTAGATTCAGGGGCAGATTTATTAAGGGTCAAAATAAAAATTCAAAGTAAAAAAATTAAAATCTCAAACTATTTTTGTGTACTTGACTAGAGAATAGTCCAAATTTGATTTAAAAATTCAAATATCGAAATTTATCATGTACTGTCTCTTTAAAACTTCGACTTCCACCATTCACCATCTAAAACCTGCCAAATTGTTATTTATTAATTTTAGCCTATGGGGGACCTCCTAGAACCTATATGGAGTCAATTGGTGGACTTTGAAAAATCAAATGATCGAATACAGCCTATTCACCCACAAAAAAAACCTTTGGTTTCTTTAATAAATTTCGGTTGTTATTTTTTTATTCGAATTTCGAAGTTATTGGAGTTCAAAAAAACTCCCATTACTTCAAAATTCGACCCTGTTTCAACATATGTGTTCCAGTGGTGGTTCTAGCACCTCGTGCAAGGGACTTGCCCAGCAAACTCTGCTGTGGGGGAGGCCGGCATGGCAGGCAGCCATATAGTAATCTTTGGCAAGCATTCTATTTGTATTAATGTTATTGCTAACTTGCAATTTATTATATTTAATACTTGTTATAAGTATATAACCTTTTATCTTTGTTTGGTCTTTACCAAACTGCTGTGGTCTTTACATCCCAATCTGAATGCCTTGTTTGGGCGCTCCTGACAATAGTCGCACACATAAAAGTTGTCGAGCATCAAAATTATTCGGACGCCCATTGACTTCAATGCGTTCTTCACAATCACATTTTTTTTTTTTTTAAATGGGCGTTGGTCTGGGCAGTCTCCCCTTCAAAAGCCGCATATGCAGGTGGCGGGGGAGGATCTAGTCCAGATTGAAACCAAGGTTTTAAATTTTGATCACAGGTAAACAGGTTAGGGACCACCGTATGGGGTTTACCTTGACGTGGTATGGCGGCTTACCAATTTTATGATCATAACTTTGTAACAAAAAACCCTGTTTTTCTCTTTTTAGACAGGGGATTATTGTATTTAAATATTTTTTATATGGCTTTAGGAGTGCACCCACAACCCCCCTCTTGTATCTTCAATGCGTTCATGCCAAATTCACACATTTTTCAACGAAGCAAAACGGGACAAACTCACCCATCACTACTATTCTCATACATTCCACTAGGGGGGGAGAGATCACATTAACTTTCAGTGCAACAGTAAAGAGTGACTGAAGTTTATCAGCACACAAGGGACATGGCTGAGGGCATCTGGAAAACTAAAAATATGCCTAACCCCATGTCAAATTTCAAAATTAAATATAAAATAAATTCTGTTTGCTCTTTTGAAAAACAGATTTCAGGAGAGCTATTAACTGATTAATTTTGTAATAAACATGTTTTCTTGTGACAAATTATAGACTGTGCGATAAGATTTTAACATACTTTATACAAAATAAACTACTTTTTTGTCTTCAGAAATATCAGATTTTATTATGACACATAATAGCACGTATTAGTATTATGAAATATTACTTGTTAATTCATTCCTTTCAAAAATGTGCTATTTATGAAGCAAATATAAAGCCCAAATATTTTCCACTAGCTATCATCGTGTGTGTACATCGTTTACGGTGAAATACTGTTTTACCAGTAAATAAAAAATGGAACAGGCTATGTTTCAATTGAAAACCATCAAAAACATGAACCATTTATGAAGTACAGGAGATTGGGAACTGCATTATTGCATAAAAAGTTATATTCAAAAATTGACAAAAGTATCTTAACCTTTCTGAACTCGAAGTTTTGTGATTATGCTTGCACACCCTACATGAGGAAAATATTGTCACAATAAATGAAAAAATATTTTTTTTGTTTAAATTCTCCCTTATATTTTAAAGGGGTTTTTGCCTTTGAGTTAACTCTTAGAATGATGTAGAGAGGGATATTCTGAGACAATTTGCAAATGGTTTTCGTTTTTTATTATCTGTGCTTTGAGTAATTAAGCTTTTATTCAGCCGCTCTCCAGTTTGCAATTTCAGCACTCTCTTTGCTAGGGCCCAAATTACCTTAATAACCATGTATTGATTTGAACAAGTGACTGAAATATAAATAGACTAGGCCTGAATAGAAAAATGAGTCATAAAAGGTAACAATAACATTAAGGGGCAGATTTATCAAAGGTCGAGGTGAATTTTCGGATGAAAAAAATTCAAATTTCGGGCTATTTTTTGTGTACTTCGACTAGAGAATAGTCCAAATTCGATTCGATTTACTGTCTCTTTAAAAATTCGACTTTGACCATTCGCCATCTAAAACTTGCCCAATTGCTGTTTTAGCCTAAGGGGGACCTCCTAAAACCTATTTGGAGTCAATTGGTGGACTTTGAAAAATCATAGTTTTTTGGGGGAAATACTTAGAATCGAATTTGATTTAATGCACTATTAATTTGATTTATATGATTTGATTTCGTCTGAATACGGACCTATTTGATCAAAAACTGACCTATTCGACCAAAAAAAAACCTTTGACTTAATTTCGGTTGGTCTATTTGAAATCGAATTTCGAAGTTTTTTCAATTCAAAATTCGACCCTTGATAAATATGCCCCTAAATGTGTAGCATTACAGAGCATTTGTTTTTAGATAGAGTCAGTGACCCCTCCCCCAATTTTAAAGCAGGAAAGAATCAGAAGATAAAGGCAAATAATTCAAAAATTATAAAAAAGAAAAAATGAAGGCCAATAGAAAAGTTGCTTAGAATTAGCCATTCTATAACATACTAAGGGACACATTTATTAAGGGCTGAAGTGAAAATTCGAATTTTGGATTTTATTTTCAAAACTCTCAAATTCAAATTCTGAATTATCCAAACTTGATTCGAGTTTGAATTCGAATTTTGAGATTTATCATACTCTGGCCCTTTAAGAATTCAAATTCGACTATTCGCGACCTTAAACCTGCTGAATTCCTGTATGAGTCAATGGGAGAGGTCCAGGGATAATTTTGGTGATGTTTGCAGTCTTCCTTTTCAGAGAAAAAAACTTGAATCAAGTTTTTTTAATTGGATTTGAGTTTTTTGAGTTCAAATCAAATTTAATTTGAGTTTTCAGGTCAATTCAGTTTGTCCGAGCTGAGAAAATTTTATCAATAAATTTTGAATTGCGAGTTTATGGGAGTTTTTAAAAACTCACATGATTTCCAAATTCAACCCTTGATAAATGTGCCTCCCAATTTTAACTTGAGGATGAACTCCCCCTTTAATAACATTGTATTATTACATATTTATAGTTTTCTTCTGTTAAACCCCCCCACACACACACACAGGCACCCACAGAGGAAAGGATCCTATCATTAAGAAAAACAAGGTCTCATTTGTAAATGCTGCCTCAAGTGTGGTAGCGTTAAAGTGGACACAATTGTTATTGCCTTAAATGACACAATGCTCAATCAATTCTGAGCACAATTGTGTTTGTAAAAAGCATTCTTTATTGCACACAATTTAACAGATAGGATGAAATTGTGGCCAGTGCAAATTAATGTGCAGCTACAATTATGCTGGAATTGTGGGAAAAAAACATGTATTATAAATCATCTGAAATTGCTCTTTACATACTGCATTTGCATACCAATGGTACTTTTACTTGGTTACATGAATTTGATGACATTCGAAGAAACTTTTTAAACCACCTTCAAAAACACTTTTTTGTACATTGGTGGAATAGCTAGACACTATAACCGAATATTGTTTTGACTGAAAAGGGATATATATGTATTTTTTTACTGAATTTGAGTTCGCAACAAAACTATTTAAAATATTTCTTGGACAATTTTTTGCTGAGGAACATATTGCCCCTCAAGTTCATTTTCTAGTAGGAGAAAATATTATTTACTAAATTGCCTTTAGAGTGTTAGAATATGATTCATGAAGTAATATTGTAGCAGGTGAAATATTGAAAAGAACATGAATGTTGTAATGAATAATAAAACAGTTAAAGTGATAGTTAATGTGACCAGGCTGGCTTGGGGAAAGAAAAATATAATTTGTAATGCAAACTCACCACACAAAGTGATGGTTGTCTTGACAAGAACCTTCACCCAAAAGAGTTCAGTTTTTTACAACATGTGCAAACAAAAAATGTTGTTTTAATAAAAAATAATTGATTGCAATTAGAAAAAAGCGTATATCATTTCCCCAAGGGCAAAGGGGGATTTTAATTTTTGACAACACATCCCCTTTAAGTTCAGACCCTGGTCCACCATAGATCTGCCCAGAATGTGCCGCAAACGTATCCTTTTTCTGCCTTTTCCCTTCCCCAGATCCTCCTTAAGACATCCGTGATATCATGGCTCCACCCCTTTCTTTAAGGCCCACCCTATTGGCTTCACGGACCACCCCTTATGTCTGTCATCACCCGCTGGCTGGTAAGTAATCTTTAAAAATGTGGCAACTCTTGTGTGAATCTTTAGGAAGCCTACTCTTTGATAACACCTGTGCAAATAATAAAACCAATCCCTCTAGTAACTGTATATATTTTACTCACAGTTTTTGTCTTTTCTCCTCTGCTTTCTAAGCTGCGCCTCTTTCCTATTTCCCAGCTTACTCCTAGCTCAACTCCATTATCCCATGTGATGTCATATTCATTTTAGCACCTGTACTGGCTTTTCAACTTGAATGAACTCAGACCCTGCTATTCTCCAAATCACCTCTGTCTTATAAACCATTCTGAGAGAGCCGTACCTTTCATTTTTTATGGCTAGTGGGCTGCAGTATGAAGTCATGTTATTGTAGTTATCTTAAAGGGGTTGTTCAACTTTGGGTTAACGTTTAGTATGATATAGAGTGGTATTCTGAGACAATTTGTTATTGGTTTCCACTTTTTATTATTGTGGTTTTTGAGTTTGCAATTCCAGCAATCTGTTGCTGTTACTCTTACACCCATACAATGATTTAAATAGTAGATTGGAATATGAATAGGAGAGGGTCTAAATAGAAAGTTGATTAAAAAGAACAAAACTAGCAATAACAATAAATTTGTAGCCTTACAGAGGATAGCTCTGATGGGTGTATTAGTAAGTAATGACATATTGAATCCACTGACCTATGTTTGAGGATGTTCAAACAAATAAATAAAACCTCTAAAAAACAAAATGGGGTCAGTGATCCCCATTTTAAAGCTGGAAAGAAAGAAGAATGCAAAGTTATTTAAAATATTCACAGTTTAATAGAAGAGACTAAATTAGTATCTTAGATCAGAAACCACATTCGACACAGGATATATATATATATATATATATATATATATATATATATATATATATATATATATATATATATATATATATATATATATATATATATATATAGCATAATTATCCAAACCGCATATGAAAATTCTTTAAATATGTATACTGATTTATGATATTTTCTGAACTGTTTTGAAAAGATAATGCAGAAAAACAATTAAAGATTTCCAGATATGAGTTACCGGGGCCTCTATGGGGGTATCAGTCATTGCCTTGCATAAAAGCTTATTTTGCTCACAATATGGCAAAGATATTCTATATTTGGAGAAAGTATAATAGAAATGTTTAGTGAAATATCTCAAGTGTGTGGGTGGTATTACATTATTACACAGAGACCAGCTGTAGTATTTGCTTTCATGGTAAATGAGACAAAAATTGTTATCTTGGAATGTTCTATCAAAAGAATATCTATGTACAAATCAGAATACAATTATATTATATATTAAATTATAGTAAGAAAAAACTATCCATAATTCTCATAAGTCACAGGTAAAAGGAACACAAGCACAAAAAAAACTCACTCAGGTCAAAGTGCACTACATATGTCACTGCCCTAACAAAGATATTCCAACTGAGAGGTAGTGCTGTTCCCAATATTGATTTGAAACAAGACTCAGTAGGGAATATGCATGTACCCTGGGCAGTTTTGCATCTGTGCAGTAAAGACAGCAACTAGCTTTTTAGAAAAACCCAAAAGGGTATATCTATCAAAGAGTGAAGTTAGAGTTTTCGACAGTCCACTAAAGTGAAATGCCTCCACTCTGCAGTTATTTCTTTGTCATTTTTAAAGGCATATTTCAAAGGGTGAACTTTCACCCATTGATAAATACTCTTTTAAAAATCCCATAGTAATGAAGGGAATTTCATACTAGCAGACTGTGGTGATCTCAGACTTCACTCTTTGATAAATGTACCCCATCGACTCTAATAAAAGGTAGTAAAAAATGCTACATGGTTTAAAAATTTCCCATTGGATTGAACACATTTTTGGTATTTTGGTGAATATCTATTAAATAATCTAAAGTCTATCACATGTTGTTAGAACATTCAAAATACAGTATGAAAGAAATGTATGAAATGTATAAGATGGCTCAACACCATCTTTAACAAATAATCGTGCACTTAGGAAAGTAATACCACTATAATTTATATAAGCGGGCTGCTGTTTAGCCATGAGGGCAGCCATTCAAGCACAGGATACACAATAAATAACAGACAGGGTCTGAATAATCCCATTGTACTGCAGAGTTTACCTGTTATCTGTTGTGTATCCTGTGCCTTTTCTCCTATTTTCAAGCTCGAATGGCTGCCCCCATGGCTACAACAGCAACTTGTTTATATAAATCATAGTTGTGTTTCTAAAGCAAACACATCAATTTTACCAGGGCAGGGCTACACTACATTATATTTTCATTTCTTTAAAGCATTTTCCTTTGTTGGTATTACTGTTCCTTTAAATGTACATTACCTTAACCCTATTGCCACCTAGTGGCTATTTTAACACATTGCAACTTACCCCACTACTTTTATTTCTACCTAAGTATAAATGAAATAAACATGTTGACAGTGAAATGACCATTCCAGACCTGCCCTCCTTTCATGCTCCCCTGTGCAACTGCTGTCTATACAACCACAGACTTACCGGGTGCACAGCCTTCAGTGTCCAAACTGTAGTCCATTTTCATTCAGACAAAGTTCAGGCAGCACTCAGGATAAAAGAAATAGTGGTTTATTACAACAGGCTGTGAGACAACTACACCTTATGCATTTTGGGAATGACTCCTTTAATCATAGGCTTCAATATGTCAACAATCATATTTAATATGACAACAGTCTTTTGTAATAAACCACCGTTTCTTTTTTCTGGAGTGCCTCCTGTTCTTTAGATGAATGAAATTTCACAACATCCTCATACAATCACAATCACATCAATCATATGGTCTACCCACTTACAAATGTGTAATAGCCTAGTATAGATTTGCATCTATAACTATGCATTTCATAAACGAGTAGAGGCACATTTATCAAAGGTCCAATTTAAAATTCATGTGAATTTTTTAAAGCTCCCCTAATCTCCCATAAATTCGACCTTTCGAAATTCATTAATAAAATCGTATTTTTAAAAATATGAATTGAATCGACCTTAAAACTCGAATCAAATTTGATTCAAGTTAAAAAAACCTCTACTATTTGACTATTTACCACCTAAAACCTGCCGAATTCAAGGGATCAATTTGGAGTTGTTTGCAGCCTTCCTGACATTCAAGGTTTTTTCGGCAAATTTGAGTTCTTAAAGGGCCAGAGTATGAAAAATCTTGAAAATCAAATTCAGTTTTTTTTAAAAACTCAAAACTCCCTAGTCAAATTTTAGAGTTTTAACCATGATAATAATTTTAAAATTTGAATTCAAATTTTCAATCCGACCCTTGATAAATCTGCCCCTTACTGTTTTGTACTAATAAGACACAGGTGCAGTTCATCTTCTCGCAATGATACTCTTATTTTTTAGGTATGGAAAGCCATAATATCATAATATTTCAGTATACTTCTGAAAATATTATGTGAAGCTTTGGATATCAACTGCCGGGCTTGTTATGCCAGTATCCCATGATCAACTGCATATTTGCTAAACTAAAGTTTTTAGAAATGTTCATGAAAAACATATAAAAGTAATCATACAGAAAGAAATGTTAATTAAAATAGTATATTATTATCAATAACAATAAAAATAAAGGACATGTATGTATTGTCTTCGGTGATATCCAGGTAATAAGTAGTTATCAACAAGTTGATGGCTTGTACAGGAGAACGCCTGAGGATATCAAGGAAGAAGCCACATCAGAGCCAGGCTACTGAGACGAGTTTGCTGCCAGCATTGCTGCAGTGGGCTTTGTGTTGCCTCTGCTTGCTCATTAATCCTGATTTACAGAAAAAAGGCAGCAGGCTAGAGTTCTCTTAACAGGCTGTCCTGGCTGCTGATTTGCCTCTACTGAAGACAATGGTGCCCTGGAGACTAGGCCACATTGAATTATTCAAATGTACAGCAGCAAAGAAAATGGTACATAGCTTGCTCCTTTCATGTTTAGGTATGCATCAATCTGTGTGTGTTTGTGTGTGTGTTTCTGTCAGTGAGCAAAGGGTAATATCCATTCCTCTATATTGCCACTGGAGAGGTCACACATCACTAGAGGATAGTGATGCTATGTTGATAATTTGTAAGCACCTCAATGTGCTTTAATAATGCATCCAAAATGACATTCCTACCTGCTTGTCCCTAGAGGGAATCTTTGACAAGTGCTGCATAACCAGGTAATGAGTTCCAGAGATATACAGGACACTTACTAATCACAGCACATTGTTAACCAATGATTTATTTTCCAAGATAACACTACAGAATTTACCAATGTACACAAGTCCACTGATATTTCTGGCAGACATTTAATTATATTTCTAATTCTAAAAGCCATGTTTAATTATAAGAAAAATATACAGGCATACAAATATGTGCAAAACTAAAGATTGTCTGTATTGTTTTTTATATATATATATATATATATATATATATATATATATATATATATATATATATATATATATATATATATATATATATATATATATATATATATATGTGTGTGTTACAATATATATATATATTTCAAGATTATATTTGGGGTTTTACTGCTCTATAGAAATGATGTTAATTTGAATTCCACTATTGTATGGAAAAGAATATCATAGAACAGCAGAATCTTCCTTTATATGAATTGTAATAAAATATTTTTTTCCCCAAATGTTTGGATGAATTAGACTCAATTTTATTTTAAAGCTATCACTGGCCTTCAAGTGCAATCCCACAAACAAACAATTTATATTCAGATTCTAATATGGTTAAGCAAATAAATTTGTAAGACATACGTTTAGAATGAATCTTGGCATTTCTCAGTTGGTAATTAATTTTCAGGACAGAAAGCCTTGCCTAATTGGCAGAACTGGGTGATTTGCGGCTGATGTATTGCTGGGTTGTGATGGTATCTGTGCAATCTGCCATTCACATTTCAAACTGCCTTGAATAAGATGTTTTCCAAAATTAGTTCAGCTCTAGCCTTTTTGTGAAGATTTTTTTAATAGATGTTTGGCAATTAATACAGTTTACAGGACAGTCTTATGCATTTCATACCCTCTGGTACTTAGTCATAGGCAACATGGACTATTACATCACAAAGTGATACTGACACTAAAAAAATATTATTCAAAATATTAATGTACATCAAAAGTTACCTATAGCTCAGGTCTGTTTGGCTTAATGAAGTTGTTTGCACATGGATAGGAAACTGGCTACAGGATCGGGTACAGAGGGTGGTTGTTAATGGGACATTCTCTACTTGGAGTAAGGTTCTTAGTGAGGTCCCTCAGGGCTCGGTATTGGGTCCACTTTTATTTAACTTTTTCATTAATGACTTATGGGAGGGTATTGTAAGTAATGTATCAGTGTTTGCAGATGACACAAAACTATCCAGCCCAATTAATTCCATCCAGGATGTGGCATCCTTGCAACAGGATCTTGACAAACTGGCAATCTGGGCAGCTAAGTGGCAAATGAGATTCAATGTTGATAAATGTAAAGTCATGCACCTGGGATGTAAGAATATCCAAAACACTTATACCCTTAATGGGACTGCACTTGGCAAATCCATTATGGAAAAGGACCTTGGAGTCCTTGTAGGTGATAAACTTGGCTGTAGCAAGCAATGCCAGTCAGCATCATCAAGGTCTTGAGCTGTATTAAAAGGGGAGGGGGGGGTCATTCTTCCACTGTATAGAGCACTTGTAAGGCCCCATCTAGAATATGCCGTACAGTTTTGGGCTCCATCACTCAAACAGGACATTATTGTATTAGAGAGGGTACAGAGAAGGGCAACTAAGCTGGTGAAAGGTATTGAAAATCTTAGCTATGAGGAAAGGACTGGCCAAATTGGGGATGTTCACGCTGGAGAAGAGGCGCTTAAGGGGTGATATGATGACTATGTATAAATATATAAGGGGATCGTATAATAATCTCTCTAATGCTTTATTTACCAGTAGGTCTTTCTAGCTGACACAAGGTCATCCATTCCGATTAGAAGAAAAGAGGTTCCACCTAAATATCCGGAAGGGTTTTTTTACAGTGAGAGCTGTGAAGATGTGGAATTCTCTCCCTGAATCAGTTGTACAGGCTGATACATTAGATAGCTTTAAGAAGGGGTTGTATAGTTTTTTAGCAAGTGAGCGAATACAGGGTTATGGGAGATAGCGCATAGTAGTTGATCCAGGGACTAGTCTGTAAATACTTTTATGTAGAAAGCAATCCAGCAGCACACTGATTTTTGTTGCAATAAGTGATATTATTTATTCAGCCCATATACATACAAGAAAAGGGCAACGTTTCGGACCCCACTGGGTCCTTTGTCAAGCCTAGTGATCAAATACAAACACAGTGTTTTATAGAGTGCATATTGGGAGTGGCCTGTGTCTCCTCCCCATCAATTGACATCAAAATGAATCAGGTGAAATTTAAATACTTGTAAGTGTCCATTTAAAAAGAGTCTTTTTGTATATGTCCATACATCTGTGCATTCAAAATATAACAGTACTGTGGGATGGTCTAGTGTTACCTGAGACGCTTAGTGACTGCTGATGCACATGGTACTCAGTTCTCCCTGAGATTCATATGCAGGTGTAGTAGTCTGCACTCAGTAAAATTTCCAGACCAATTAGTAACCTTGTGAGAAAGAAGAAAAGGAGCATATTAAAAAGAGCATATTAAAAACAAAACTATTAGAAAATGGAACACAATAGTTATAACATTGTATGTATCCTACAACTTACTTAAACATAAACATTCCAGGGGTATAATCTCTATTCAAGCCTCGTGGCCATAGTGTATCTAATTTATGTATCCAGTACATTTCTCTGTATTTTAATTGAAGTAATCTGTTTCCACCTCTTCTTGGCACGTCAACGGTCTCTATGACCTGAAATTTGAGTTGGCTTATAGAGTGTTTAGCCTGGTGGAAGTGGTAGGGCACCGGTAAAGTGGTAATTTCTTTGCGAATTGTGGATTTATGCTTTGAAATCCGATCACGAATTCTTTGAGTAGTCTCCCCTATGTAAATTAACCCACAGGGGCATTTTAATAAATAGATAACAAAAGATGATTCACAGGTGAAGTAGTGATCAATGGTAAATTGTTTACCAGTATGTGGGTGGTAAAAGTGATTACCTTTTGTGACCGAATTGCACTGGGTGCAATGTAGACAGGGAAAAGTGCCGAATTTTGGGTGCTGTAAAAATCGTTGGAAACCCTTCTTTTGGGGGCCGATGTCAGCTTTCACCAATTGGTCCCTTATGTTTTTGCCCCTTTGGTATGCTATTAATGGGGGTTGTTGAAATTGTGAAATATTAGGAAGACAATTTTGAAGAAGATGCCAGTGTCTTTTTACTATTTTGGATACATGTCTGCTTGCACTTGTATATTTACTGACGAAAACCATCCTATCGCCCTCTTTCTTGGTAGATTTGTCTGGGTGTAGAAGAAGTTTTCTGTCTATATCCTTGACCCTTCCTAACCCTTCTCTAAGAACCTTATCTGGATAGCCTCTTTGTGAAAAGCGATCTGTCATTTCTGCCAATCTGATATCACATACATTTGTATCGCTTACAATACGTTTAACCCTTGTGTACTGTGTTGTTGGTAGAGACTTCTTTAGGGAAGGTGGGTGAAAACTTTGAAAATGTAATAGGTTGTTCTTGTCTGTGTTCTTCCTATACAAATCTGATTCGAGTTTAGCGCCCCGTCTGGTTAGCTGTACATCCAGAAAATGAAGGGTATCGGTATGGAAGTTGTGGGTGAACTTGAGTGTTGTGTCTATATTATTCATAAAAACCTTGAACAGTTCAAGGCTTTTAACATCTCCATCCCATAGGATTAGTAAATCGTCTATATAGCGTTTGTATAGTAGACAGTGCTTTTGGTATAATGCTCCTAGCAGGAAAATCAATCAGTATTTGCAAAATTCGGAGTGCTCGACCCTTCACAATAACCCTATGTAGGGTGTCAGGTGCTTGCTCTGGTTGACCCTTTCCTGCCCACAGGGTCCAGCATACAATGTAGAAAGCAATCCAGCAGCACACTGATTTTTGTTGCAATAAGTGATATTATTTATTCAGCCCATATACATACAAGAAAAGGGCAACGTTTCGGACCCCACTGGGTCCTTTGTCAAGCCTAGTGATCAAATACAAACACAGTGTTTTATAGAGTGCATATTGGGAGTGGCCTGTGTCTCCTCCCCATCAATTGACATCAAAATGAATCAGGTGAAATTTAAATACTTGTAAGTGTCCATTTAAAAAGAGTCTTTTTGTATATGTCCATACATCTGTGCATTCAAAATATAACAGTACTGTGGGATGGTCTAGTGTTACCTGAGACGCTTAGTGACTGCTGATGCACATGGTACTCAGTTCTCCCTGAGATTCATATGCAGGTGTAGTAGTCTGCACTCAGTAAAATTTCCAGACCAATTAGTAACTTAAACTTTTTCTTGAACAAACAGAACACTCTATATCGCAAAAGGACTTTCTGATAGATCTATTAGAAATTGTCTTACATCAGAACTATTTTCTCTTTGGGGACCAATTCTACATCCAACAAAGGGGGACGGCCATGGGTAGTAACGTTGCTCCCACCTATGCTAACTTGTACATGGCTTACATTGAAGAGAAGTTTGTATACATGAATACATTATACCAAAAGCACTGTCTACTATACAAACGCTATATAGACGATTTACTAATCCTATGGGATGGAGATGTTAAAAGCCTTGAACTGTTCAAGGTTTTTATGAATAATATAGACACAACACTCAAGTTCACCCACAACTTCCATACCGATACCCTTCATTTTCTGGATGTACAGCTAACCAGACGGGGCGCTAAACTCGAATCAGATTTGTATAGGAAGAACACAGACAAGAACAACCTATTACATTTTCAAAGTTTTCACCCACCTTCCCTAAAGAAGTCTCTACCAACAACACAGTACACAAGGGTTAAACGTATTGTAAGCGATACAAATGTATGTGATATCAGATTGGCAGAAATGACAGATCGCTTTTCACAAAGAGGCTATCCAGATAAGGTTCTTAGAGAAGGGTTAGGAAGGGTCAAGGATATAGACAGAAAACTTCTTCTACACCCAGACAAATCTACCAAGAAAGAGGGCGATAGGATGGTTTTCGTCAGTAAATATACAAGTGCAAGCAGACATGTATCCAAAATAGTAAAAAGACACTGGCACCTTCTTCAAAATTGTCTTCCTAATATTTCACAATTTCAACAACCCCCATTAATAGCATACCAAAGGGGCAAAAACATAAGGGACCAATTGGTGAAAGCTGACATCGGCCCCCAAAAGAAGGGTTTCCAACGATTTTTACAGCACCCAAAATTCGGCACTTTTCCCTGTCTACATTGCACCCAGTGCAATTCGGTCACAAAAGGTAATCACTTTTACCACCCACATACTGGTAAACAATTTACCATTGATCACTACTTCACCTGTGAATCATCTTTTGTTATCTATTTATTAAAATGCCCCTGTGGGTTAATTTACATAGGGGAGACTACTCAAAGAATTCGTGATCGGATTTCAAAGCATAAATCCACAATTCGCAAAGAAATTACCACTTTACCGGTGCCCTACCACTTCCACCAGGCTAAACACTCTATAAGCCAACTCAAATTTCAGGTCATAGAGACCGTTGACGTGCCAAGAAGAGGTGGAAACAGATTACTTCAATTAAAATACAGAGAAATGTACTGGATACATAAATTAGATACACTATGGCCACGAGGCTTGAATAGAGATTATACCCCTGGAATGTTTATGTTTAAGTAAGTTGTAGGATACATACAATGTTATAACTATTGTGTTCCATTTTCTAATAGTTTTGTTTTTAATATGCTCTTTTTAATATGCTCCTTTTCTTCTTTCTCACAAGGTTACTAATTGGTCTGGAAATTTTACTGAGTGCAGACTACTACACCTGCATATGAATCTCAGGGAGAACTGAGTACCATGTGCATCAGCAGTCACTAAGCGTCTCAGGTAACACTAGACCATCCCACAGTACTGTTATATTTTGAATGCACAGATGTATGGACATATACAAAAAGACTCTTTTTAAATGGACACTTACAAGTATTTAAATTTCACCTGATTCATTTTGATGTCAATTGATGGGGAGGAGACACAGGCCACTCCCAATATGCACTCTATAAAACACTGTGTTTGTATTTGATCACTAGGCTTGACAAAGGACCCAGTGGGGTCCGAAACGTTGCCCTTTTCTTGTATGTATATGGGCTGAATAAATAATATCACTTATTGCAACAAAAATCAGTGTGCTGCTGGATTGCTTTCTACATTGTATGCTGGACCCTGTGGGCAGGAAAGGGTCAACCAGAGCAAGCACCTGACACCCTACATAGGGTTATTGTGAAGGGTCGAGCACTCCGAATTTTGCAAATACTGTAAATACTTTTATGGCAAAATTATAGTTAACATGCAAAGTCAATATTATGATAGATGTAAAAAAAGGTTTAATTTCTGGTGTCAGTATTTCCTTAATGCCTTTTCAAAATTTACATTTCCTGTTCTATCCTTTCAACGAATGTGCATGGAGGTGGCTACGTTGCAATATTAAAGGGATACTGTCATGGGAAATTTTTTTTTTCAAAATTAATCAGTTAATAGTGCTGCTCCAGCAGAATTCTGCACTGAAATCCATTTCTCAAAAGAGCAAACAGATTTTTTTATATTCAATTTTGAAATCTGACATGGGGCTAGACATATTGTCAATTTCCCAGCTGCCCCATGTCATGTGACTTGTGCTCTGATAAACTTCAATCACTCTTTACTGCTGTACTGCAAGTTGGAGTGATATTACCCCCTCCCTTTTCCCCCCCCAGCAGCCTAACAACAGAACAATGGGAATGTAACCAGATAACAGCTCCCTAACACAAGATAACAGCTGCCTGGTAGATCTGAGAACAACACTCAATAGTAAAAACCCATGTCCCACTGGGACACATTCAGTTACATTGAGAAGGAAAAACAGCAGCCTGCCAGAAAGCATTTCTCTCCTGAAGTGCAGGCACAAGTCACATGACATGAGGCAGCTGGGAAATTGACAAAATGTCTAGCCCCATGTCAGATTTCAAAATTGAATAAAAAAAAATCTGTTTGCTCTTTTAAGAAATGGATTTCAGTGCAGAATTCTGCTGGAGCAGCACTATTAACTGATTCATTTTGAAAAATTTTTTTTTCCCATGACAGTATCCCTTTAAGAAGGAAGTGTCAGAAGGTAGGCATCTTCATGCATGTTAACTTTACTTTATGATATTTAAACTTAATGGATTTGTCAATTTTAGTGGATAAGCTGAAGTAGAGGAATACTATGACTCAGTAAGTTGCTTTAAACAAACCTTCTTTTATCAAGCTATGTTATTATAAAAAAAAACTAGCATAGCCTAGTGATTTCCTCAACACTTAGTCATACAGTTCTAGGTGGGAATTTTAACTTTGTCTAGGGGCTGAGGAAAGCACAGAATGCATCAGGCTAGGCTAGGATTTATTTTGCTTGTTCACATAAGCCTGGTTTGGAGCAGCTTATTGAGTGACATTATTCCTCTGCTTTCGTCAAACCACTACTCTTGCTAAATGCTCAGGGCTGTGCATCTCAGCTACCATAGTAAATGAATATCTCATTCGGATATCTTCTCAACAGTATGATCTATAACTTTTTCAGGCAAACATACTAGGTTACTGTAATGTAAAACAAAAGTAGTGATAATAACCTGCCCAAAAAGACTTGCAATAAACATTTCAATAAACACATGAGTTTAAGACATTTAACATGCCCTTAGTTAAATCGTATTCTCCAGGATAAACTTACTTATATGTCATATCCTGGGGCAACATTTCATTAGGTGCTAAAGTGCCAATATTTGGATATACCACGGCACCTGCATAATATAATCAGGGTCCCTCCTTTTTATAATGCTCCACATCCTTTGAAGGTTTCAGAGATCAAAGTTGGCCCCAAACTTTCTATACTATGCAGCCTCTCCATTCTTGTCCTGATAGACACAGAGTCATAATAATGACTGGTAAAGATGCTGACCAGTTCATAAACATACACATCACTGAGTTCTCCAAATCCTGTCACCTTATCAGATCCAAAGCCAATGACTACATGACCTGTGACAAAGGAAAGAGTCAACCAAAGTTAAATTGAAACCAATTCTGCTTCAAAGTAAATACTGTATATTCATATATTTAGTATATTTTAATTTTAGCAATATAAAATTAAACAGCATTTTTAAAGGAAACACTTTGACACCAAAATATGGTCAACATTTCATCTACATTAAATCTATACACACACTGAAAGGTCAAACAATTCTGTATTTCAGATTATAAATACTGAATTGTGACGCATGCTCCACAATGAATTGGCTTATTAAATGTAACAACTGTATCTGCTGTGTTGCTATTGAACATGGCATACTTTGGATCAGGAAGAGTTAATCACTTTTTTATTTGTAATTAGTAATTCAATGGTGATGTTTAGGCCCAATAAATATTTCTGCAACACTGGGATCCTAAGGCAAGTTTAAAAATAAATAGCTGTGTATGTGGCATCTTTTTTAAAACCAGAATAATTTGCAGCTGCTGTGGCTAGGATACTAATGCTAGAGAGTAGGCAGTAAATGAGAGATTGTAACAGAGTAAGGATTTCTGCCAACAGAAGGACAAGAATAATTCAGAAAAGATTGCTTTTACGTGATAATCTGTCAATGAACAAAATATTGGAATGTTCCAGTTGGCTCATAGGGGATTGCTGAAACTTAAAAGGAATTGCTCTGTATAAAAACAAAAACTGGTTAAATAGAGGCTGTGCAAAATAAAAAATGTTTTCAATATAGTTAGTTAGCCAAAAATGTAATATTTAAAGGCTGGAGTGACTGGATGTCTAACATAATAGCCAGAACACTACATCCTACTAGTGATGAGCTAAAAAAAATTTCAGGCTTTGCCATGATAAAATTGCCCATAGATTCCAATTGTTGAAAAATATTGATGCACGTCGAAAAAAAAAAACAGTCGGCCATAGACATCAATGCATTTGGTGAATTTTTTGCCATTTCACAAATTTTTGGCAAAGCGAAAAGGGCTCAGATTTGCCCATCACTACTTCCTGCTTTGCAGTTTTGTTGGCTTCCATTGATTGGTTACCATACAGTAACCAAGTAGTGACTTGAGGGGTGGGCATATGGGTCATAGCTGTTTGCTTTTGAAAACATTATTTGCAAACATTGTTGTAATATAATGTTATATGTAATATAATTGTTTATAGTAGCTAATCTAGGGATCTTATTTGCAAGAAAATAACATTTATCTTAAGAAAAAAATGGAATTTGAAAAAATATATATTTTTATATTTCTAAATGTAAAACATTCATTTTTCTAAATGTAAAACATGCATTTGTTCTTGAATTAAATTGTAATAAATATAAAGGGGATGAAGCATTTGGGAAAACATATTTTTAATCTTTAATGAACATTTAAATAACATTTATGAACATTTAATAAACCAGGCGCCCCTATAGACTTTCTGGGAATTATCACCCTGATTTGGGCTAAATAAAACAATTTCAGGCAGTTCCTAGGTTGTACAAGATGCACTTTTCCTAGAAAGTCCTAGCATACTACAGTCCTACAATACAGAATAGATGTTGAAATGTAATTCAAAAGCAAAGCAAAAATAGTATATACCTAGACAAATATTGTTAAGAAACACAATCAAGAATTAAAGAAAAGCATTTTAGGGGGAAAAAGCATTATTGCTAACTGTGTTGTCCTCAGTAATCATATACATTTGTTTTGGGTGTCAAAAGGGGAATCATTTGGCAAGGTTGGAGCAATCATTATAATTGACTGATTACTAACGCATTACTAAAGCAGTGGTTATAATTATGCATTTATAATGTAATCTAGCAATGATACAAAGATTTACTCAAAAAAATCTCTTTCCAAAAGCTTACAGTAAGCAGAAATATGTTTAAAGCTTGCCTTTTACCTTTGTTATTACTATGCATTTAAAAGGCACAGTTAAAAGGTTCAGGTTTTAAAGCACTGTAAATGAAAGTCCATAACACAGACATTCTGTCAGCTTTGCCAGAAAAAAATGTTGCTTCAGTGAAATTGCTTTTATTAAAGAACTGTTTGGAGGCAGAGGGAAAAAAAGAACAGCATGTCACCTATATTTCCTATGTTTCAAGCATATATTCTCACGGAAAATAAGGCAGGATGAGATGGGACATTTATCAAAGAAGAACCTGTTGGCGAAATCAATATTCTTAGCATCACATCAATTTGCCTGAGATATTTTCTGTAGGCATTTGCACATTTACTCACCCACAGAGTATCCGTATGGAAACAAAAAGTGTTACATTAAGAAGGGGCACAAATATTGCAGAATTTTTATGAATTTGACATTTCAAATTACCTTTTGCTAGAAGTTTTTATTTGCCATAAGTTTGGCCACTGTTTATGGTAACAATGGTTTAAATATTGTGGCTCAGTCTGCAGAGGATATGCAAGTTTTTCACTCATTCTTAATCCAGATGTACAATAAATGGTAATAACTAGGACTATAAACTATCCTCAGTTGTTTTATATATTCCTATCTTGAACAATGAAAATTTCTGCTGTCTGCAGCCGTGCTAGTGCTCCTACTGCTATGGAAAACTACAGTGTAAATTGATATTGATCTTACCTGCCACAAATCAGTCAGCCAATAAAATGTAATTCTCTAGTTCCAACATATAGGGCCTTTTTTTTATCAAAATCCATTTTTTCTGATTATTTTAATTAAAAAAAGACGACCAAACAAAAAAAAAAAGCACGATTTATTCGGATCAGGAACAAACACGAAAAAATCTGGTGAAAATCTGAATCGTATGATTTTTTTTGGATATTTGGCAATTAATGTATAGGGCGCACATGTCACTTGTATGCCAAGCATGGGAAATTATGTCAGTTGGAGCAGTAACATACATTTTTACTTATTGGTCGCAATTGCATGTGCCTCCTGCATAATTATAGGAAAACAACACAGTAATTGTGCTCAAAAGTGAGCTATTGGTTGTAAATAACCTTTATGTATTTCCACAGTTCAGTTTTTTTTCATTTATACCCATTATAAGGTGACATTTTATGGAAATTTTATGAAAATATAAAGCAAATATAAAAATACAAATGTGTGTATATTGGCATGTGTGGCCATAAAAAATTTAAAGCAATTACTGTGATTTTTTTTTATTGGAAGGAACAGAGCAAGTACAGTATTTTAATGGGGTTATGTTATTTAAGGCACTAAGTTTGCCCAGGGGCAGTAACCCATAGCAACCAATCAGCAGGTAGAAGTTACTGGTCACCTGTTTAAAAGCAAGCATCTTATTGGTGGCTATAGGTTATTGCTCCTGGGCAAACTTAGTGCCTTTTATTACATAGTGGGGATTGTGTTCAAAAATCCCTTTGCTGTTGTACTTGTCTATGCATCAAATACATTGGATGATGTTTGTCAATTCTACTAACTGTATAGATTGTTTCTTTTGTATGCTGTCCTTGCAGCTCCCGTTTACCTTTTAAGTGACCCCAGATCAATATCTCCTTTTACATTATGTCAGAGGTCTCAATTGATATTCATTCAGGCTCAATCTCCTGGAAGTTATAGATTATTCTCACACATGGTGCTCTATAAAATCATTATTTCACTATCCAGTTGATTGTCATTAACATCCGTAACAATGCTTAATGCAAAAAAAGGTCAAATAAAAGAACCCTCGCTTAACTATTTCAGTGTAAGATGTAAATGAGGTTGTTGTTTGGAAAATAACTTGGATGTTCTTGGACAACCAAACTCGGTTCCTACTTGTGACTGTCGTATTGCTTAACACAGCAATACAATTACAGGTATGGGACCTGTTATCCAGAATGCTCGGACTTGGGGTTTTCCATAATTCAGACCATGGCCTTTCCATAATTCAGGGCTTTCTGGATAACAGGTTTATTGATTACATTTACCATGCCTGTACTAATGTCTGCAGCTTATTGATTTGACCACAGCGCATGTGCCTATACACAGACAGCGACAAGAAATACAGCTCAGAGTTTAGTATTTTACTTAGGCTGATTTTTAAACAGAAAAAGGTCAGAGGCAAAGATGAAAGGGTCTAGGATCTTATATAAAGCCGTGGCACCAATGTGCCTAAATGGTGTATCATTCAGGCATGCCCAGTTTGTAACTGTCCAGATGTTATTGTTACAAATGGCTGCAGCTCTCAAATGCTTTGATTGTTTATGGGATGTGGGAGTTGCAGTACAACAGCAGATACATATGCTACCTAACATTTCTACAAATTGTTTTTAAAGGAATGTTTTGTGGATCTCAAGCTTGGGTGAAGTACAGCACGCATTTTTTAAAGGATGAGAACTTTTTAGAAGAGTAGATCTCCAAAATAACGGGCGCATTGACCACTGTTGTGGACATCTACTTTTCTAAAAAGTTCCCATCCTTTCAAAACTTTGTGTCCAATTCACAGAAATGCACAAGGAATTTAGCACATATTTTGGCAAATTGGGTACAGTAACAACAGATGCAACTCAGTGTAGCTGCAATGGCAAATGACAAAAAATTCTGTATTTTGGGGAAAGAACATGGCAATTGACATCTGAAATGTAGACTTTGCATCATGCTCTACATTTATACATGTGCCTGTATGTATTTAGGAATTAATTTTCCCTGACTTGTGGAATAAAATGTATTCTAGCAGACAATAGTACCATAGTAACATAGTAACATAGTAATATAGTAATATAGTAACATAGTAAGTAAGGTTGAAAAAAGACACACGTCCATCAAGTTCAACTTTTTTTTTTTTTTTTATCTGCCTAACTGCTAGTTGATCCAGAGGAAGGCAAAAACCCCATCTGAAGCCTCTCCAATTTGCCTCAGAGGGGGAAAAATTCCTTCCTGACTCCAAAATGGCAATCAGACTAGTCCCTGGATCAACTTGTACTATGAGCTATCTCCCATAACCCTGTATTCCCTTACTTGCTAAAAAGCAACCAAACCCCTTCTTAAAGCTATCTAATGTATCAGCCAGATCAGTAGCACTTCCTATGTATTTTAGTACATTTTTATTTAGCCATGGAGTGCTCTCACAATTTTTCCTTTTTGTATAATGTATCAGCCTGTACAACTGATTCAGTTAGAGAATTCCACATCTTCACAGCTCTCACTGTAAAAAACCCCTTCTGAATATTTAGGCGAAACCTCTTTTCTTCTGATCGGAATGAGTGACCTTGTGTCAGCTGGAAAGACGTTATCCTATCTTTACTATGGTTTTACTATGATTTTTCCTTTGCATTAGTTAAGTGGAATGCAATGCAAGACTGTGAACCTTGCTTTAAAGCCATATAGTGCCGCTTACTCCAGTTTCAAATCCAATTCAATTTTCATGGTTTACCAAAAGTAACCAATGAAACCTTTGCCGGTAGTTTGATAAAGGCAAATTCAGTATATTCAAAAGAGGAAAGTCACAGTAGTAGTATTTAATAGAGAAAATTTTCTAATTTTCTCAAAATGTTCTACTTGAATAAGAAACAGAGAGGATGCGTAAAATACAGTATAAATTAATTTTTGCTATATAGTCAATGGTGGATCACTTCCAAACAAAAATAACCTGCTTAACAAACGAAACAACAACCCAGAAAGCAATGGAACAACAATCCTCCGCAAAAAAAATGTACAGTGGGGCCTGACTTGCACCTGCCTACCAAGAGCACCACTAGACATATGGATAAATGGAGAGCAGGTGATTTTCTATAGACAGTTAATTATGATTCCTAACATTAACAATAACAATGTATACATGTAATACCATTGTGAAAGAGTGATGTTAAAGAATGGATGAACACCTAAAAATAAAGATTGGCAGAAGTATCCACAAACAATGGCCATGTGCAAATATATGTAGTACAACCCTGTAAAACTGAATTGTGCATGGCACAAGGCAATCAAACCTTAAGAAGTAAACCATTCACTAAAGTTGCATGATAAAGGACAAGTGCACAGAGTTGTGATAAAATAGTTAAAACATAATACAGTTATGGGAAACATTATCTGAAAAACTGTTATCCAGAAAGCTCTGAATTACAGGAAGGCCATCTCCCATAGACAACATTTTAATTAAATAATTTTTAAAATGATTATTGCTGGCATAACAATCCTATAGGGTTTAATTAATGCTCAAATATTTTTCTTTTTAGAAAATGAAGGGGGTATTTACTAAAACTCCCAAATCCCCTTAATTTACCCTTAAAACTTCTCTAACAAATCAGGCAAAGTAGCTACAAAATCGTGCATCAATTAGAATTGTACGACTTTGACGAACGAATTGGCGCCCAGAAAAGGCGACCTTATCGAATTGTTGATGCAACAACTCAAATTTATCGAGAATCCCTTAGGTAAAAAACATGCTCCAATTGTTAAGGGGACCATCTGCCATTACAGATTCAACAGGTTTTAGCTGGAGTATTTTCGGATTTTTAGCAGCTTCAGAGCATAAAAATTCAAGTTTTTATTCCCTTTATAAACTCAGCCGGAAATATGGAGATACAAATTATAGAAAGACCCCTTATCTGGAAAACCCCCAGGTCCCCAGCTTTTCGGATAACATACCTACAATATTTACTTATATGGCCCAATTAGCCAGACTGTACTATTAAAAGAAAACTGCCAATTCTAGGGGTCTCAGTCCCATGGGACATTAATGTTGGTCATAGGTGACCCCTTTGTCAAGGAATGGCTTGAATCTCTCACATGACTGGCTTGTTTTGCTGATTATCGAATATAGAACTGCTTGCTTATGGTCACATGGCTTCCTGTAGCAATTAATGGTTATTTGGGGTTGTGAGGCTGGCTGTGGTCTTATTTGTTATTTATTAAATAAAGATGTTTTGGAAAAAAAAGAACTTTTGCAGCAGGACTGGGACTGGGACCTTGGAAATGTGAATTGCTCTTTGCCACATGGCAAGGGAAAGGGTAAACAACTGACATCCAAAATGTTAAGAACATGTCAAACAGGATCCAATCATTTGTTTCTTGTATGGAAAAGTCAGTGATCTGACTTCCTTCAGTCTATAACCAGTAACACATTTAGTTTAACAGGATACTCTGCACCGTATCATAAAGCATGTTATAAGTTAAAAGTTAAATATCATCCTACAGGTTTGTGTAATGCAGCGGACCATCTGGATTAAAGGGATTGCTCATCTTTACATTAGATGGGGATCAGCGAATGTTTCTTTTTAACCTGTAAGGGGGCCCTGGTGCCAGTGTTTTTTAAAAATCTTTTATGGGGGGCCCTTGTGTCAACATTTTTTTTACATATAGGGGGCCCTGAAAACCAATAATTTATATATAAAAAAAAAATATTATGAGGGGCCCTGGTGCGAATGTTTTTATAACATATAGGGGGGACCCTGGTCACCAATTATTTTTTTTAACTTGTAGGGGGGCCCTGAAAAAAAAACTTTTATGGTGGCCCTGGTGCCACCATTTTTTTTAACTTTAAGGGGGCCCTGACCATCAATGTCTTTTTATAACATTTGTGTGGTGTTGTTTACAGTTTTTAGTGCTGATGTTTGTGTGGTCTTTTAACTGTGGTGTGGAGTGGGCAGGATCTGGGGTGGGGCTTCTGGGGTGGGCCCCCAAAAATGTTGTTGTATGGGATTTCTAATGACGGCCCTTTCTAAACATAAATAGAGGAAAAAGCTTGGCCTGGGGCAATGTAACAGGCTTTGACATTTCTAGTCTATTTCCTATGTTGAATTGAAGCTGTCTTCTGCTCACTATCCATCAAAATCCTCATTTCTTGTTTCTATTCTGTGCTCTTCACAGCACCTCACATTTAGCTCACTATCTTCATTTGTTAACTCACCAAATGTTCCTCCACAACCTAATAAACAGTACCATATACATACATGTATCAAATCATATACAGTATATGCTTATTCCACTTTCCTTATTGCTGTTATTTGCTGATGGATATGTTGCCTCTAACCCTGGTCCCACTCACCATCTTACTCAACAGGCTCAGTTACAGAAACTGATTAACTGACTTTCAACATTTTGATCACATCATAGTGATATTCCTCGGGGGAAAAAACAAGCAAGAGTGTAAGCAGTGCAAACCCTTAATAACCCTCCCTCTGTGCAGAAAATGGCACCAAACACAGGAATTTCATTACCACAGAAACCAGAAGTGGGTGTAAAAAAACAAAGGAAAAGCAGCTTGAAAGAAAATAATAAAACAAAATGAAAGAAAACGTTAACTGTAGATACAGCAAGTTGTGGAAATACTGTACATTTAAATAAAGCAGCTGTTGTGGGATTATTCATAACAAAATACAGAACAGAACAAATAACAGAACAAAGTAGTAAGTCCAGTTTCTTGGGGATAACCAAAGAACCTAGTGATACAGACAGGATTATCTAAGTATTGCATATCAGGTTGAGGACTGTTGTCCAGGCACTGGGTCAAAAATTGGCAAAAATAGTAAACAAGAGGGGTCAGAAGGGTTTTATCCAGAATCTAAAACAGAGCTCAATCTCTAAAGTGCTAAAATCAAAATTCCAAGAAGGTACTGCACTACCCAAACAGGAAAGTGACAGAGATGTGTAAGGATCTGAAATAAACATTGTAGCCACTAGAGGCCAGGCTTCTTAAACACAACAATAAAAAGGGGGATTGATTGAACTATACCTCTTTGCACCATTTATATAAAAGAGGAATGAGTCATGTTCTGCTTTAAAGCCATTTGTGGTATATCTTGATAGTCTTTGATAAGTGCTAGTATCTGCTAATTAGCTAAGAAACTCTGTTCTGTTGTTTCTTTATCAAGAAGCAATATGGCCCCACCCTTGTCCGCTTGCCTGATCACAATTGAGTCATCAGATCTTAGGGATCTGATTGCCGCCGATTCAGCATTAGATACTGTTAGTTGCTGTGGGATTTGGGCTTAGAAAAGCTTTATTGCTGCAAGTTATCACACTATTGCATAAGGAGATGTGAGAAAGTTGCAATGGAATAAAATGCTTTTAGAGCAGAATGTATGGGCTACTTGGTCAGTAGTGTGTTTAAAGTGATCATTTAGCTTCAGGGTACAGTAAACAGGTAAATGTCTTGCATGATCTCAAAAGAATTACAATGGTGATTAGGAACAAATGAAAGACCCTTAGGGGCAAATTCACTAAGCGCCGAAGCGCCGAACGCTAGCGTTAATTCGCTAGAGTTTGGCATTTTCGTTACTGCGCAAATTCACTAACGAATGCTGGCGTAGTTTCGCTAGTGTTACTTCGCATCCCTTACGCCAGGCTAATTTTCGCTAGCGACGTAACTACGCAAATTCACTAACTTGCGCAGTGTACTGAACGCTACCTTTTACGCTAGACTTCCTTCGCCACCTCAGACCTGGCGAAGCGCAATAGAGTAGATAGGGATTGTTTCAAAAAAAATTTTTTCTAAGTCCCAAAAAACGCTGGCGTGTTTTCTACATGATGGGTCGAAAGATCGAAAAAAATTTTGGGGCTCCCCTCCTTCCCTCCTACATTTCCTGACTCATGGCAACTTACCTAGACAGTGGGCACATGTGTAGGGCAAAATAAAAATTTTATTTGCTGATTTGAAGGTTTTCTAGGCATTTGTAGTGCTGATACGTATTCCTCCATTGAAATTTGAATTTCGCGCCGAATGCAAATTAGCCTTCGCTAGCGTAACTTCGCTTTACATAGCGAATCAACGCTAGCGCAACTTCGCAACCTTACGCTACCCCTGAGCGCAACTTCGGATTTTAGTGAATTTGCGGAGCGCTGGCGAAACTACGCCTGGCGAAGTGCGGCGAAGCGCGGCGAAGTTGCGCCTGGCGCAACTTCGCATCTTAGTGAATTTGCCCCAGTCTGTTTAGACAGATTAAAGGACCAGTAACAAAGAATTGTTACATCGAAAAAAAAACACAAACTTTAAAATCACTTTATTAAGAAATAACTTTGCTTGGGCTCCTCTTCAGAAAGGGGCGATCCATCGTGCGGTGCTTGATTTCTCCTCCCTGCTTTCCTTATGGGAGATAGCCAGGGAGGAGAAATCGAGTGACGCAGGATGGATCGTCGCCGTGCCACCTTTTCTGAAGAGGAGCATAAAAAGTAATTTCTCAAGGCTTTGCAATTTTAAAGTTTCATTTGTTTCATTTATTTTTTCTATGTATACTAACAAATTTAAAAAAAAAAAAAAAAATTGGTGTTACTGATCAGCCAGTAACGCTGCTTGTCATCACACATGAGGAAGTCCAAAGATGTGAAGTGTAACAGTATTAACAAATGGAGGTGCTTCCTAGTTTAGCCTCAGAGGCATAAACATATGGAACATGGAGGAGCACTCACCAAACAACATCACAGCATGCCTGGGTGCAGGCAAAATGTATACAAAGTATCAAAAAACAGTACCACACTCAACAGGCTCAGTTAGAGTAAATGATTTTAGTTAATAAACAAAATAAATTCCAAAGTTTCAAACACATCATAGTGATTGTCCTCAGGGAAAAAAAACAAACCAAGCAAAGCCTCTAGTCTTGACCTGGCTACAATGTTTATGTTACTTTGTTTCTATATATGTGTTTCCTGCAATGTCTCTAGCTACATGTTATAACGCGCCTCTTATTTCAGATCCTTACACATCTCTGTCACTTTCCTGTTTGGATGGTGCAGTCCCTTCTGGGCATTTTGATAGTAGATTGAGCTCTGTTTTAGATTGTGGATAAGACCCTTGTGCCTATCTTGTTTACTATTTTTGCCATTTTTTGACCCAGTGCCTATGCAACATCCTCAACCAGCTATGCAATATTTAGATATCTAGAAAATCCTGTATGCCTCACTTGGTTCTTTGGTTATCCCTAAGGAACTGGACTAACTTCTTTGTTCCATTGTAACCCCACAATAGCGGTTTGATCTAAATGTCTACACAACTTGCCATATCTACAGTTAACATTTTCTTTCATTTTATTTTATTATTTGCTCTTAGGCTGGGTTTTCCTTTGTTTTTTAAACCCACTTCTGGTTTCTTTGGTAATTAATGGGATTCCTGTTTTTGGTGCCATCTTCTGCACATGGGGAGGGTTATGAAGGGTTTACCATTTACCAATGATTTGAATACATCATCATCTGAGGTCAAATTAACATTAAGCTAATGCATGGCTATTGATTTGGTCAAAACTCCACATAGAGGTGGGGATGTCGATCTGATTTTATTACAAAAAGAAGCATTTGGACATTTGAATTGGGCTGTGTGGCTCCTAAAGGACTGAACTCGACCCTCCAGTTTAATGGGTTTCTAGATAAGAGATAATACAGTTGGTTTGAATATCAGTGAAACAATGTAACTAGTTTTAGGTTCTTCTAACTATTTAATGGATTTTGTAACTAATGACAATTTGCAACAAATTATATATTAACATTTTGTATAAATGTTAGGCGTACTTAAGGTCTATAATATACTTAGGGTGATAGACAGGGGCGCGCCACCAATGAGGCGAGTTGAGAAACTCGCCTTAGGCGGCAACGCTGGAGAAGTTTCCAGGGGTGGCAAAAAGCCGCTCCTGGTACCTTTAAGAGCCGAATTTCCGGTATTTAAACCTGAAATTCTTCTTTACTATTGCGCATTAGTGTTCCTGCCTCCCCTCCCGACAGGTAAGTCGACGAGGGGTGGCGGCATTGCAGGAGCTGCCTCAGGGGGCGCTTTCATTAGAATCTGCACTGGTGATAGAACAGGTATGGTTTAGGTTGTTTTAATGTCTTTTAACCTAATCACTAATTTATGCATGCAGCACTTTATGCAACATGATCACTTTTTTGAATAATTTATATGAAATTTTTTTAATACATGAGATGAAGTTTATACGTTCGTACCATTGCTGTTCAACGGCTACAAAGGGTTAATGTTGCACATGTCACAGTCACATGATGTGGGTGGAAGTTACTTAATGAAATTTAGTTTATGTCATCACATGTAATGCATTGATGATAAGCAATAAACTGTAAAAAAGCTCAAGTATTAAACCATTTACTGCTACTAGGTAGTAGAATTAAATTGGCTGTAAATACACCCTGAGCCACAACAGTTATACATCTTACAATAATGTAATTTTTAATAAAGATGTCAAGGTTACAGTGAATTGCCATCTACCAACTATGGCAAAGGAGCCTAAAGGATGGTAGAGTCTACAAGTGAAAGCTACAGGTGTGCGTCAGATTTTCCAAATGTATTTACCATAAAAAATATCAATTGTCATTAGCAATCTCATCAGAAGTCTTTCTTGTGCTTCATTCATTCCTGAGTGGAGATGAATACCATGTTAATATTAATAAAACTTGTGGTTATTGTGTAATTTGCATTATTAGTATTTGTATCTGACTGTACCTTTAAAAGTAGATATGATCATGTGTTTTCTCAAATAACATTTACTCCCCCATGCTGAAACAAATAAAACTGACCACTTTACCTTTGATTTAAGACCTATGTTACCCCCCATGATCATCTGAAATGCTTGAGACGACACCAAGTGTACAAGAAAGAAGAAGTATGTACAGAATAAAATCAATCACAGAGACTTGAGCAATTTAAAAGGAGTATTGACCACCTATGCCCTTTTTGACCTACCAAAGCACCACCTAATAGCAAATGATGAAAATGAAACAGCACATATCCTTTTAGGTGAATTCAAAAGCCCTTCACAGAATTTAGCACAACATCGCAATACAGAAATGTCAAAATCCTGATTTTGTGTGAAAGAGGTGAACTTAGATGTATTGTATGCTTGTACAAATATGAAGTATTAACCTCTAAACAGCCATTGGGATATGGTTTTTGTATTTGTTTTATTTAAAAGGAAACCAGTTTAACATTCCCACATTCTTAAAAAAAAAAAGCATGTAGTTACTAAAAAAATGACTATGTTTTTCTTTACTGGGAATTGTGTGTTTTTTTTGTGTGTTTGTTTTCTTTCTGATGTTTGCTTAAGCTCAAAAGGCAAAGTATTGTAGCATTCATTTAGGCTATATTAGGTTATGTCCAGCTAAAAACAGCAGAGCATTGGTTACACTGAACTCTAACAAACACGAATGGGCCTTTACTAAGCAGAGGTACTATATGAAGGGGAGATGTAGTAGAATGGCAACTCACTTAGTAGATATTGTAGAATGGCTACTGTGCTTAAAAATAAATACGGATGTCTGCAGACAAACAGAACTGGTTTATTGTCCAAAACAATATCCACAGGATTAGGTACTTACAAATCCACAGAGGCCATGCAGATGTCAGGACAGTTTGGATCAGCATGATGTAGCAACATGTGGAGACATCTATGGAATTTTTAGGGTTATCCCTAGGGCTTCAGTGGCCCATGTGGTCCAGATACCATAAGGCAGAAATGATCAGGGAGAATAATCTAAGCTTGATTCCCTATTTGAACTACAGTCCCTTCACTAAGGCAAAGCAGTGAGTGTTAGATCTTTTATTAAACGTTATGAATCCCTTGTCAAGCAGTCTGATAAGTGTAAGTACCTTATTATGATGAACCTCTGGTTTATAGGTGTTTACACACTAAGAGAAGAGTTCTTGGGACATCTGAAAAAGGGCAGTGGAACACCCAGGAAAGTACAAGTGAAGGTGGGTAATATTCTCAGTAGAGAAGCATGATCTTAATGATAACTTCTTTCCATTAGGTAATTGATGCAGAGGTCCCTTTCGGAGGTAAGTATGCACAGATCGAGGATGAGAGGAACACCAACCACTGCCTGTTGTCAATCCTTCTTGGAGCATGGGCTGCTCTTTCTATCTAAATCTGACTACCTCACTTTCCTAGAAAGTGCTAGGAATAACCTGTCACTGATTAAATCCTTGTGCAAGGGGTCCCTGCTCCCTAACTTCACTTGGAGGGTTTTCCCTCTAAGGCAACAATGCTTTACTGAGCCCTTTTTGATCCCAGGCTCCCTGGAACACATCCAGCTGGTTTAGCAACTGAAGGCCAAAGAGGAAGATCCACCCCTACCCAAACTCTATATTGAAGTGTGGTAGAAAGTGGTCATAGGCCTAAGAGCCAATGATTGAAATATATATATATATATATATATATATATATATATATATATATATATATATATATATATATATATATATATATATATATATATATAAATAATTGGATATATGATTTTTTTTTTCCAGTACATAGGAGAAAAGGAAATGTAGGGATTTAAAGCCATAGGGAGGGTACAGAAACTATTGGGCTATTGGTCCCTACAGTATTATCATGTATTCCATAATGTGGTTTTCTCATTTTTTTTTCCTAACAAGAAGATGTAAATTCACAATATTCTAATAAAATCAACAATATTTAAAAATGTATTTTTTAGCAATATTTCAGAACATGCGGCATGAAATGTATAACTAGTTAGAAATGTATATAGTTACGTGTAGACTGCTTGTCAGTGCATGACAAGTGTATATTATTTCTCCATTATTTTCAATGTTTGCACCCCTGGGAAAAGTCAATACATGCCAACTGTTGGGCATGTCCCTGAACTCTCCTACTCTATTAGCTTTTTATAGTCATTTTTGTTTCTGTGTGTATGGGCTGCTGTATTTGTTTGCATATGTATGTTTATATGTTTACATGTGTATTTTAATGTGTTGGTTTTTGTTGGTATTTTTATAAATGTATTTATTTGTGTTTGTGGACGTGGGCCTACTTCCCAATATTTGAATATTGAATATTTCCCCATCTAATATAGTAAAGAACGTAACTGAAAATACAAATACAAATTACACAATTAATAGCTGATTTATATCTGATTGTGGTTAATTCAGATATCAGTCAGGTTGGTTGGAATACCCTGAGGAACAAGCAATGTAACAAGATATTGGTGCAGTCTGCAGTCATTCTGTATCATCCAGTGCCAGATTTTCAGATTAGCTACAGTAAATGGCAACTTGGCCACCAAGTATTTTTTTATGTGTATGGACAGTATATGGTATTATTAAGATGAAGCACACTCCAAGTGGCTCACCATATACTGCCATGTCACCTTTTTAAATAAATAATTTCATTTTGCTTCATTTTAGTACATGAATGTGCCATGGAACACTGGGGTAGAGTCCCCATATTTCTGATTGTGTTCCAACATGAAGTATATGTAACGCTAAAAAAAATAATGTATGAAGCGTAATATGGATCAGCTTTGCTGTAGAATGCCATTATTATATTATATATCTTCCAGCTCTCATTGCAATACATTTTTTACATTCTAGATTATACTGACTCAAACAAATGCAAATAATGCTGTTAATTAATCTCTACTATATCAAGGTCTATATATACACAATAAACAGCTCGCATTTCTCTACTTATTATTCTCACCTTTCTTGACTTTGTAGCTGCATGACAAGAAGTGCACACAAATCAAATATGCAGTGTCTTTTTCCTAGAGTTTTATATCATAATACATCAGAATTTTTTTACATGCTTTTGACTATGGAACTGTAGAGCAAGAAAACTCTTGGCGTGCCCTTCACAAAAAGTCAGAAACAAGTGAAAGCAGTGAATTGCATGAGTTTTCAGCAGTCATATATCCCAGGTGGGCAATCATCAAACGTTCCCTGTCTGGAATTTGTTTATTGTTTGACAAACAGCTTGCAAGTCATTAAATATTGAGCAATGTTTTCAACTTCAACTGGTAAATGTTCATGTATTTTAATGATTTCAATGGAAGAGTTTTTCTTTTCTTTTTTTTTCTAATCACATGTTAAATAATCACATTTTCAAAATGTATAAGTAGGCAAATATACTTACTTGACGTCTCTATATTTATATATATATATATATATATATATATATATATATATATATATATATATATATATATATATATATATATTTCAAGGAAACTTTGTTTTGAGATTTTTAGGATTCTTCCATGAAGTTTACTGAAACTATACAATGTTTAGTTTAAGAACTGTAATGATAGTAAAAGTTATTGAAGCAATAAGTGAGCTGTAATCTCATGCCAGTAAGTTTTGCATTAAAGAAAAAAATCCTGTTGGTAAAAAAAATCATCAAGTTGAAAAAGATGCCCTAAACATCTATATTTAATATTTTTATTTTTAGTAGTCAGTGAATTATTACATGGATTTTCTGTTATCTAATTGGTGGATATGGGTTAGAGGGTCAGTGCAAACGTTCACCCGTAAGCCAATTAACAATTAGTTTGTAATGATTTACTGCAGAAAATACTAAAAGCAAGGATCCTTGTGTCATGTTTTATTACTCTGGGAGAATATTGACATCAATGTATGTACACTTCAGTGTTTTACTTGCTGAAGTAATGTGATGTGATTCATGTGATTACCAGAACAACAGTAGAGATGGTATTTCGTTTTTTTTTCATGTCAGTAAAGATGATATCCAGCAATACTCACTAATAGGACTGAAATCGACTCAATTCATGCAAATGAAAGGTAAACTAGTGAGTTTCAGCTAACACCTACTTGAATAGTTCAATGGAACCATTGTGATTTGATATTAGTGACAGTTTACTTAAAGCGATACTGACATGTTCCTATAAATATCATAGGAATGCGTCAATATCAAGTAAATGCTGCACCCAGAATAGTTCCCCTCAAAGCCCCCTGCAAAGCCACCACCAGCCCCCGCAAACCTGCATTCACCTGACCCTCCGACACTGCTAAAAGACCTTCTGAGCCATCTCAGTGGTGCTGGGCTGGGGGGCGGCACAATCCTTCCATATGCTTAGTATGAAATTATGAGGAATTTAGCCTATGGAAGGATCGCTCCACCCCAGCCGAGCGTCACTGAAGCAATCCAGAAGATCTGTTAGTAGTGTCAGCGGGTCAGTAGCACACAGGTTCGCAGGGCTGGTGGTGGTTTTGCGGGGGGCTTTGCAGGGGGCTTTTCGGGGAACAGTTATGGGTGCAGCATTTACTTTATAATGACACGTTCCTATAATTTTTATAGGAAGGTGTCTGTATCGCTTTAAGGGGTTAAAGGCCTTAGCTGCCTAGCAAATAAATATGGCATTCCTTCTTACTGTAGTGTTGCTTTCATTTGTACCACAGCTTAGACTGCAGCATACATGCCTTTATTGTATTTTCCCCTTTCTCTGGATCAACTAGCAGATTTCTATATATATAAGATCTCCAATAAATGACAGAGATAGCATATACATTGTGTTTTATGTGAAAGTAGACCAATAAACATAGTTTAATGTTAGCCGTGATTTCCAATAATGTGGATAAACTGAACTTTTTCTATAATTTTGATAATTGAGCGCTATGAATATTATTTTCAAAATAGTCTGGGCTTTGTCCATGTCAAGTGAAAAATTATTTAGTACTTAACCAGACAGCATGTGGGCCCATCAGTTAGTTGCTCTCAAGCCAGCCCATGTATGGTATAGATTTCAGATTGATGTGTATTTTTAGACAGAAATCCACCCTGTGTGCTCAGACAGGTGAATTACAACTTTTGCCATTGCTTATAATATGCTGATGAAGAAACTGTTGATGTAGCTTTAGACTTAGCCTACCCAAACAAAAAAATCACCCTCTGCCTATACCAAGTTATACATGAAGTCTTTCACTAATAATTACTCTTTGTCACATTGGTAATTGAATTTGAAATAATGCCACTTTTTACCCATTCTCAATGTACGGTGGTGTAATTATATCACTGTTTCTTGACAAACAGGAACAATAAACTCAATATTAAACTCATTTAGGCCGTAAGCATGTTATGACATAGAATGTATACTCTTTGGACAGGACACTCGTTCCGGCTGCTGACTTCACTTATTTATTTATTCTCACTGTATAATTTACATTGTAAATAGAGTGCCCTTGCTTGTGTTGACACCTTATAAAACATTGCTTACATTTGTGGTGCTATATAAAAAAAATAATATAAACACACAAGCATAATATCTAGATCTCAACGGTCAATAGACAACAACTCCTCTTTTGATATAAAACAATAGAAACCCCTCAGACATCCCAACAATGAATTCAGAGAATCATAACTGCCACTTGAAAGGAGCTAAGATTAGAAATAGGCATAATAATACAGATATACAAGTCTTAAATTGAATGATCCCATTTGAAATCACTTGAAACTCTGTGGCATCCCTAAATAATGTTATATCCACTCATAACAGCTAACTATGTCATATGCAGTTTGATTATCTTGAATGTAGTGGCAGACTGAATAATGTAAGGGTGAAGGGATTGCCTGAAGCTGCTGTATAAGAAAACTTTATATTTTTTTATTTGCTTTGTTAGGTACTTACATAATCTTGGTAAATCCAAGAGATAACCAAAAAGACAAAGATCCCAGAGAAAAAAGGCCAAAGGGAAACAACTCTGATTCACCATGACACGATAATTGAAGAATTCATTACTATTTAATTAAACATAGAAATAAATGATAAATACACAATGCTTAGTGCTTAGTGATGTCATCAGTTTAAAGTGATATAATTTGTGTCACATGACCTTATTAAACTTGTCCATTATAAAAGACAATGTACCCTTTATTGTAAAATATGAGGATCCCATTGGAATGAATAGAGAATGGTGCAATTTTACTGTGGTGAGCTCTAATTTCACTGATAATTCTATCCCTTTGCACTTTCTCTGCCTTACTATGATCCACTCATATGTGCTTTGTGTACAGAGTTACAACATCAGTCTGTGAGCACACATACAGAGTGGATTTTGGTGCCAAAATGCACACTTTCACATTTCCGTGGATGGAGTGGATGAAAGTGGATCAGCCTTTTCATTGCCGGTGTTTCTTCACAGGCTTTCAAAAGACTTGGGAGCAGATTTATTAAAATATGAAATTTTGATATTCATGGAGAAAAACACATTAATATACTCGGAAATAATTTCTAAAAACTTAAGTAGTCATGAGGTTTTTTTTTTTCATAAATCTTTCTTTATTGATTTTAATTAAAAGGGGAGGGTACAAAAAGGAAAAAGGGGTAAGAGATAAGATAAGATAAATTCACATCAAATACAGACTATTGACTGGTTGAGTTAACAATGAGTCACACCTACTGTATGTCATAGGTATATAATGTTATAGTTAACAAAACATTATTGTGTTAGCCAAAAATTGTACCTAGACCATTATCAAAACAATTACAAATTCTCTAACCATGATTTCCATGTCTGAAAGTATTGTGATATCTTATCATGCAATAGGCTCATAATTTCCTCCAATGTTCTGGTTTCCTCTATTAGATTACTCCATTCAATTTCAAAGGGTAGTGTCGGTGATTTCCATTGTTTTGGTATCATAGCATTCACTGCATGTAGGAGATGTAAAGTTAGTCTACCTGTTATCACATTGTTCTTTCTTCTGTCTATGTGAAATAGTAATACATTTATGTCGGAGTGATAGAATTTAGATCTTGTTATTTTATTTATCCAACAACATTAATCCAATAGGGGATAATCACAGGACATGTAAACCAGATATGTTTATAAAATCCCACTTCCGAGTTACATCTCCAACTGTAGTCATGAGTTATTAAAGAAAAAAACAACAAACATTTGCATGAATTGAAGTAAAAACTGGTGAGAAAAGTCACAAAAATTCCAAAAGACAAAAGTCATATGGAATTGGAAGATTTCAAACAACCTTATTGCTTTTCTTACTGTATAATTTACATTGTAAATAGAGTGCCCTTGCTTCTGTTGACACCTTATAAAACATTGCTTACATTTGGGGTGCTATATAAAAAAACTAATATAAACACACATGCATAATATCTAGATCTCAACAGTCAATAGACAACAACTCCTCTTCTGATATAAAACAATAGAAACCCTTTAGACATCCCAACAATGAATTCAGAGAATCATAACTGCCACTTGAAAGGAGCTAAGATTAGAAATAGGCATAATAATACAGATATACAAGTCTTAAATTGAATGATCCCATTTGAAGTCACTTGAAACTCTGTGGCATCCCTAAATAATGTTATATCCACTCATAACAGCTGACTATGTCATATGCAGTTTGATTATCTTGAATATAGTGGCAGACTGAATAATGTAAGGGTGAAGGGATTGCCTGAAGCTGCTGTATTAGAAAACTTTATATTTTTTTATTTGCTTTGTTAGGTACTTACATAATCTTGGTAAATCCAAGAGATAACCAAAAAGACAAAGATCACAGAGAAAAAAGGCCAAAGGGAAACAACTCTGATTCACCATGAGACGATAATTGAAGAATTCATTACTATTTAATTAAACATAGAAATAAATGATAAATACACAATGCTTAGTGCTTAGTGATGCCGTCAGTTTAAAGTGATATAATTTGTGTCACATGACCTTATGAAACTTGTCCATTATAAAAGACAATGTACCCTTTATTGTAAAATATGAGGATCCCATTGGAATGAATAGAGAATGGTGCAATTTTACTGTGGTGAGCTCTAATTTCACTGATAATTCTATCCCTTTGCACTTTCTCTGCCTTACTATGATCCACTCATATGTGCTTTGTGTACAGAGTCACAACATCAGTCTGTGAGCACACATACAGAGTGGATTTTGGTGCCAAAATGCACACTTTCACATTTCCGTGGATGGAGTGGATGAAAGTGGATCAGCCTTTTCATTGCCGGGGTTTCTTCAGAGGCTGTCAAAAGACTTGGGAGCAGATTTATTAAAATATGAAATTTTGATATTCATGGAGAAAAACACATTAATATACTCGAAAATAATTTCTAAAAACTTAAGTAGTCATGAGGTTTTTTTTTTTCATAAATCTTTCTTTATTGATTTTAATTAAAAGGGGAGGGTACAAAAAGGAAAAAGGGGTAAGAGATAAGATAAGATAAATTCACATCAAATACAGAGTATTGACTGGTTGAGTTAGCAATGAGTCACACCTACTGTATGTCATAGGTATATAATGTTATAGTTAACAAAACATTATTGTGTTAGCCAAAAATTGTACCTAGACCATTATCAAAACAATTACAAATTCTCTAACCATGATTTCCATGTCTGAAAGTATTGTGATATCTTATCATGCAATAGGCTCATAATTTCCTCCAATGTTCTGGTTTCCGCTATTAGATTACTCCATTCAATTTCTAAGGGTAGTGTCGGTGATTTCCATTTTTTTGGTATCATAGCATTCACTGCATGTAGGAGATGTAAGGTTAGAACAATAAGGTTTAGGCAAGGAAGAGCCTGAGAGGCAGAAAAACTGCTCAAGTGAATTTATTTATGTTTCGCACTACATGTTTCGAGCCTCCTGGCTCTTTGTCAAGTGTAATACACAGAATGCTCAATGAAACTTTTAAAGCATACAAACAGGAAATGACCTCAATGTGATCCTCATTACCAATTTTCACCCTCCCCCTAAAGGTGAACATTAAATCGAATAACAATGTCCTTAAAATCCATGTAAATAGTCCAATGTGCAAGAGGTGTAGTCCAATTAAGAACCCTGTGAAAGGTGCTGGAAGTAAAAATTAATCATTAAAACAAATTAAAAGCATTGTAACTTTATATAAGTAAGATTTACATGGTACTGTTACCAAACTATTAACCTACTACTTACTCATAATCAATTTTCCTTGCACAAATAGCTATCTAAAATCTTCAATAAATATTTCAAATTTTAGCAGAAAAATAACCCATACTTTACCATTAGAAGTACTCAAATATTTCTGAATGGGCAAAAATTCAAGGCCTGCGAAAGGGGATAAACAGCAATTAATATTATAGAAAACATTTTACACTCCAATTTTCATTTAGACCTTTAGGTGTAACCGTATCTAGTTTCTTAATCCAATACATTTCTCTTTGTTGGATTCTTTGGAGTAAGTTTCCACCCCTAGATGGCGCTCTAATCACTTCCAATACCAGCCATTTTAGTTGTGATACATTGTGTTTCTTTTCAGTGAAGTGTCTAGATACCGAAGTATCAGTATAAGTATCTTTCTTATAATTACGAATGTTGCCCCGATGTTCCTTTATTCTAGCTTTTACAGCCCGGGGCAACATTCGTAATTATAAGAAAGATACTTATACTGATACTTCGGTATCTAGACACTTCACTGAAAAGAAACACAATGTATCACAACTAAAATGGCTGGTATTGGAAGTGATTAGAGCGCCATCTAGGGGTGGAAACTTACTCCAAAGAATCCAACAAAGAGAAATGTATTGGATTAAGAAACTAGATACGGTTACACCTAAAGGTCTAAATGAAAATTGGAGTGTAAAATGTTTTCTATAATATTAATTGCTGTTTATCCCCTTTCGCAGGCCTTGAATTTTTGCCCATTCAGAAATATTTGAGTACTTCTAATGGTAAAGTATGGGTTATTTTTCTGCTAAAATTTGAAATATTTATTGAAGATTTTAGATAGCTATTTGTGCAAGGAAAATTGATTATGAGTAAGTGGTAGGTTAATAGTTTGGTAACAGTACCATGTAAATCTTACTTATATAAAGTTACAATGCTTTTAATTTGTTTTAATGATTAATTTTTACTTCCAGCACCTTTCACAGGGTTCTTAATTGGACTACACCTCTTGCACATTGGACTATTTACATGGACTTTAAGGACATTGTTATTCGATTTAATGTTCACCTTTAGGGGGAGGGTGAAAATTGGTAATGAGGATCACATTGAGGTCATTTCCTGTTTGTATGCTTTAAAAGTTTCATTGAGCATTCTGTGTATTACACTTGACAAAGAGCCAGGAGGCTCGAAACATGTAGTGCGAAACATAAATAAATTCACTTGAGCAGTTTTTCTGCCTCTCAGGCTCTTCCTTGCCTAAACCTTATTGTTCCAGTTTGAAGTGTACCCAGGTGGAGGTACTTAACAAGGATTGAAGCCGACGAATTGCATGCATTAGGGTCACAGGTAACAGTCACCAGACTGATTTGAGATGTAAGGTTAGTCTACCTGTTATCCCATTGTTCTTTCTTCTGTCTATGTGAAATAGTAATAAATTTTTGTCGGAGTGATAGAATTTAGATCTTGTTATTTTATTTATCCAACAACATTAATCCAATAGGGATAATCACAGGACATGTAAACCAGATATGTTTATAAAATCCCACTTCTGAGTTACATCTCCAACTTAAGTCATGAGTTATTAAAGAAAAAAAAACAATTTTCATGAATTGAAGTAAAAGCTGGTGAGAAAAGTCACAAAAATTCCAAAAGACAAAAGTCATTGGAAGATTTCAAACAACCTTATTGATTTTCTTCCAATTAAAACAGTCAAGATTTTCAGTCTTAAATAATAGTTAAAATAAATGTAACAATTTGAATTTTCTTTGTGTGCAACTTTTTTCAAAATCAGATGTGACCATACCTAATCAAATTCTTTTCATGCATTGTAAATAGAATTAAAAAAAATGCAGTTGCTGTAAAAAAAGTATGTTTTTTGTAGGGAAAAAGTCATCATTACAGAAAAAAAATCTTTTTATAATTGATGAGTGCCTGTTTATGTGGATGCTAGTCTTTCTTCATGAATTCCAAAAGATTTATCTAGTGGGCACTATAGTTCTTCCTAGTTATTTAAAAATCTAAGCCTTTCTATTGATCAGAATTGATTGTTCAATAATAATCCATGGTAACCAATGGCAGTTCATTTAATGGAACATTAACACTGATTTGATTTAATTGTATACGTGTTAGTGCATTTTTGTTGTTATAGCTCTTTGAGAGTAATGCACGATGGACAATAAATCATTCCATGCGAAACCTACAAACAAAATAAAACAATATTTTACTAAATGCTAATAATAATGCAGTGATTGAAATTAAAATAAATAAGCACACCTCACTAATTATTTTTCACAAGATTATAATTCAAACACCCCATAACAAACATAAAAAAGTATTTTGTTTAAAACAATAGTATCAGACATTAATATTTTGAGTTTGAACATTTTCTGTGCTCCATCCCTAGTCTGATCCAGCTTGAGACAGACAGCCTCAACACTCCCATCCAGGACAGCCATCAGGGGGGGACAGGGAGGGAGAGTTGTAGGGGGCCCTAGGGTAAGGGGGGCCCAGCCACACCACACTTTCTTGTTTTTTTACTGTGTGGTGGGGGGCAGACCTGTGGAGTGGGGGACAGACCTGTAGGTGGGGCTTGCGGTGGGGCCCAGGAAATTTTGTCGTATGGGGCCCTGCAATTTCTGATGGCGGTCCTACTTCCATCATGTGGGATGGAGGTGTAAATGCTCTCCACAAACATCTCATCTGGTACTGTCCCCAAACTTTGAAGCTTGTCCAAAAAACAAATCACCCGTATCTTTCAATAAGACCTATGCTGCGGAAGATATGTATTAATTATATAGTCCACAAAAATTGACAAAGGGGATAAAACTGTACATGACACAAAGGGTTGGCCAGGTGGAGACTCTAGTCTCTTATGAATTTTGGATAAAATATAAAAGACTGGAGTAAACAACGAGCTAATTGAAAATCTATGACCTTCAATTCAAGGGCCTCTGAGACCAAGTAAAATGTTATAGTGTATACTCAAAAGCGGGGTTGATAAGTTGCAGTATCTGACAATTGTCACCTCTTTTATGTTATCATTATAGACATAAATAGAATAAAATCAAATAAATATGCATAAATCAAAACAGCAAAAATTGCAAGTATCGGTGGTAACACAGTAAAGTTCTGCTCTTAATTTGACCTTTAATTATGGACATTCATTGATTTCATGCACTATTAAAAATTAAATATTTTTAAACATTTTTATTAATGTAATAATAAAATTGCCTCGTGCGGTTTTGTCCATTTTTACTCTAATAAACACTATGTAGCTGAAATCCAGAAATATTAACAGCTGCTTTGATTGAAATTAACCCTAAAAAAGGGTGTTAAATAATAGTCAATCCAGTTGATAGATGCAGTTATTGTATTAATTGTTCATAATCTTCCATTCAACAAAACCAGATTAAGCAATATGTTCATGTATATAAGCAGTAGGTGAAATGATATTACAGTATATGTATATTATAAATCAGCCTTTAATCAAATTATGTTGAACAGACGGGTAAACTTTTCATAAAACAAAGTGATGGATTTTCCTTCACCAGAGGTAGCAACATTCCTAAATCTTTTTAATAAGTAAAAGGTCCGGGAGCAATTCTATCTTGCCTAACACTTGCTGGGGTTAATTTGCAGATGAAGACCTTCTCAATTGTGTCAGTCTAGTTCTGCCTCAAAAGCTAGCCCAAAGCCTTAGTTGTGTGCCTAAGGCATCCATGTGGAGTGGTTCAAGATAACAGGTAAATCACCTGAAAATGAATTTCTTCAACCACTTTCCCCCCTTAGTCCCTAGATAATGCAGAAATCCTGAATTTTTGCTTCTTTGGAATAGAAGATATCTCCCTGTGGAGTTATATATACAGTATATATATATATATTACTTTACCTATTACAGTTTTATAGTATAATAATTTTATTCAGCCTAAAGGCAAACTTCCTCTCATTCTAGTTTTAATTGTTTTATACCATCCTATAAATGTGTTTTCTAAACTTATGACATAAATGTTTTTAGGCACAATCATTTGAACAAATACACATATTATGTCTATATCATGTGTATCATTTTCTATGGTTTTTTTGCACCCTACCTCACTTAAAAAAGTACATGTTTTAGAAATAAAGAACTCAGACTTATGGGTCAAATTAGTCTTTAATTCCTTATACTGAGCTGCTCTGGACCCTATTAGTGATTATAATTCATATCAGCTCAGGTAGCCCTAGGTAATGCCAGGGGCTGGAGACATTTAATTTAGCCCAGTACATTACAGCTCAACCTTTGCACAATTAGCATCTCTATAAAAAATTCAAAATGTCTTAACGCATTTCACATTTGAGGGTATATTTTAATTGAGAGGTGGCTCTACGTTCTATTAAAATGATTGTAATTAAAACATTCTCAGTAAGGATCTTCAGGTCGCCCTTAAATACAAATATATAATAATTATTAATTATTAAAATCTTTTTTTATCTTAAAACTATGCAGTGGAAAAACAATATTTTGAGGCTAGTCTAATTTTATTGTAAGCAACTGTACTATATTGCATTGGTACTAGCTGCTTTAAAGGACAAATGGTATCCTTTGAATTCCATCTCTGTGTGGCTTTGGGGTTAGCCTGAGGCTGTAGCCTAGTATGGCCAACTAAAATTAGTTACAGAGTGTCCAAGTGAAGTACAAAACTATTGACAATGTGCATTTCGCTGAGCTATCTATCTTGATGTGGCAGTTTATATAATACCCATTTATGCAACTGTATTTAAAGCACTAAACATAACTTATGGCCTCCTCTATACTTAGGAAAAAAGTTTGCTAACTTTTCTTAAGAAGAAGAAGGATTAGTACAATTAGTACAATACAAATATATTTTAAATTTGTATAGACAATTTTTAGAGATCTGTGGAAACGATAAAAATTCAATTGTTAAATAGGCTCCATAGTCCCAATAGTGCAGGCCCCGTAGTATGCACTTTGAAAATTTGGCACCAGTTCTAGAAAGCAGGATATTCTTTATGTTCTGTTGTTTTTAAAGCCAGTTCATTAAGACAAAAAAAACCAGGACTTAAACATCAAAGGAAAGTTACTGTAATCATCTTCCCATGTAGAGTAGACTAGTGAAAAATGTAGTGACTTTGCACCTTTCACTGTACTTGCATTTACAAATACACCTACAATATATACACAAATACTTAGGTACAGCTTTATCAAGGGTCGAAGTGAATTTGAGGGAATTTTCTAAGTAATTTTTTGGATACTTCGACCATCGAATAGGATACTATGACTTTGACTCGAAGTAATAGTTCGAATATTCGACCATTTGATAATCAATGTACTGTCTCTTTAAAAAACGTCGACTTCAATACTTTGACAAATTAAACCTGCCGAAGTGCTATGTTAGCCTATGGGGACCTTCTAGAGCAGTTTTTTGAAGAAAAACCGTTCGATCGATCAATGAAAAAAAAACTTCGACTTCGATATTCGATTTTGAAGTAATTCGATGGTCGAATTTCGAAGTATTTTCAAATTTCAAAATTTTCCCAATGTGAACAATTTTTCTTCTGTGCACAGTTAATATATATTTTGTGACCACCTTGCAACTCAGCCGACAACTGGAAAAAGATAGCACGCTTTGATTTTTGCAATAGTACACAGTGAATAATGTCTTTACAAAACAGCCATTACTTTGGGTGGAAGAAATTATGCCACCTTCAAGCTGGTGTGCAATACAGATGATATAATGCTGGCAATGTAATGAACTGTGCAATAAACACTATTGCATTGGGGAATGCAATTTATTATTCTTAGTTTGCCATCTTTTAAAATTCTGTTTATACGTTTTTATTACATCAAGTCCTATGTTTTTATGAAATAATAATACTGTTTTTCTGAATACTGTGTCAATTTCCATCACAGTTCCAAACCTGACTGGTTAAGAATATCATTTGAAACCCTTTAATCTCCAAACCATTACAGTCAGTGGACAAAGACATATATACTGTATAATGGTTGATTAAAATGTGTGTGCTGTAATTGTGTTGTGTGTGCCTATCAATCATTAAATTATGAATTAGGATAATCACGCTAGAATATAAATCTAATCAGACTAAAGGCGATTAAGAAAGTATGTAAGAAATCATTTTGTTAAAGTACTCTGCCAAATCTGCCGTTGATCTATAGCAAAATTGGTCAACTAATGAAGACTTAATTAGAATCTAGGGTCAAAACAATTTATGCCATTAAGCTAAAATGAAAAGTACATTTAAACTTCTGACATTGTGAAAATAAATAGCAAACATTCCCTGTCAGATCTTTCTGTAATATACAGTAGCTAATATACAGTAGCAGAAACACTACACAAATAAAACAAAATATCAATATTTGATTTAAATGTACTCTTTTGCCTGCAATTTTGGTTATCTTATTTTCAGAAAATATTAGAATTCTTATGATGGACAATGTACATTTTAAAACAATTTCATTAACTTTTTTAAGAGCACTTGCCTAACTGTCAGGAAATGCTAAAGTAAATGACACATTTGTAAAGCAGAAGCAAATGTCATCTGAGCAATAGAGCAGTTATGCTCTGTGGGGTATTAGAGCATATGTGACATTCACCTGCAGATGCAGAGAGCACAATGTGGCATTCAGGCTTGAAACCAGGGGTAGGCTGAAGAGACACATTGCTAGAATGAAACGTTAGGGGTGGGGGATGGAGCTGGTGCTAAACATGAAGCTCTTTTTTTGCCTGTATGTTGTATGCTGTTGAGACGATGGCTGAGACAAAACTTTTAGATGAGAATATAGGTCATTTTTAAAACGTGTATATATCTTAAAGGAACAGTAACACCAAAAAATGAAAGTGCTTTAAGGTAATGATAATATCATGTACTGTTACCCTGCACTGGTAAAACTGATCTGTTTGCTTCAGAAACACTACTATAGTTCATATAAACAAGCTGCTGTAGAGCAATGGTGGAAATTGAAAAATGGCTATATGGCACAGGTTAACTAATGGATAACAGATAACACCATTAGACAGACAGAGCTTATCTTCTATCTGCTGTGTAACTTTAGCTTTTTCTCCTTTGAATGGCTGCCCCCATTGCTACAGTATGGGGCTGGTTTACTAACATTCAGATTTCTTTTACTTTCACAAAACTTTTTATCTCAAAAAAATTGTGTTTTCTTTTATACCACAAAAAACTTGAATGTAAGTTTATACCAAGTAAAACTATTTAAAGGTCCTATAGACAAGAAAAAAACTATTAAAAAATGTATTATGCTCCTAAACCGCTAAAAAATCGGAAAATACTCCAGCTAAAACCTATTGAAAAAAATCAAGTCAATGTCAGATTGTCTCTTTAACAATTTGAAAAAAAATTTACCTTCAGGTTTCGCAATAATTTCAGGCTGTTTGCGCTGTTTTTTGTTCGATTTTGTTTTTGGCCAACTCAAAAAGGTCGAGTTTTCAGAGTGTCGATTTTCAAACTATTTTTTCACATCAATTTTTCAGAGAAAAATTATTGGTAAATTAATGGGATTCTGGTTTTTTAAACAAAGTGACAAAAAGTAAAATTTTTGTAAATAACCCCAATATGTTGAGTTTTCATTTTTTTCACAATTTGAGAAAAGTTGTGGTGAAGAAATATGAATTTACTTGAGAATAGTCTTTGGAAACCTTGAATAGCTAAGATTTATTAAAGAATAAAAGCATGAACAGTTGCCCAAAAAAAGGGACGAGGTTCAATAGAAGGCAATGGGAATTGTTTTCAACAGTTTTAATTATATATTTATTTTCCAAACATTCAATTTTTTTAGCCTTGTAGCAAAGGAATTGAACAATGTGATTCTCACTTGTGTGCGAGAAAAAATGCACAAAGGAATATTCTGTTGTGGTTTTTTTTTTTTTTTTTAAATAAGCAAGTGTTCGAGAATTCATTTTTTATTTATTTTTTTGGAATTTTTTTGGTTTTTTTCTTGAGCCTGTAAATTAGTAAATCCAACTTAAAAGTGAACTACCACTTTAAGGAAATCTAGAGCAAGTGTATTGTAACAAGGACAGTATTGCTCTCATATTGAGAGGGGTTTTACATTATTTATACAGCCTCATGAGGTTATTTTTTTTACATATACAAGCAAACATAAAGGACACTGTAGATGGATATATGAAGGGGAAATATTCATTAGATGGAAATCTAAAATTAAAATTCTGTTGCTTTAATTTAAATTTTTGTGTTTGGGGAATTATTGTGAATACTTTATTCAGCATATAATGTATTTCTTTTAGATCAATTCCTTTTGTACTAGCTTTTTATTTTAAGATACTTCAGAACTTAGACTCCATCTGTTGAGAATCCAGCCAGTACCACCGGCACCTAATTCAAAAGTATTCCACTTGCAAACTCCCAGATGTATCGTACACACATTAAACATCACTGCAAAGCCTTCAGAGTCTTGTCAGAATCTCCTCTTGTACTTGAAATGTTGTAATTTGTATTAAATTATTCTGATTTTAGAAACATGTAAAGTATCTGAGAAAAGAATAGTATTCGTAATGTCCCAAATTACAGCAACTCTGTGTCAGATCTTTTAAACCTCGAAGTGCCAAAATGGTATATAATGCTATTCACTGATCTGCATTCATCTTGTTAATGGTAGAAATATATATTTTTTTCTCCTTTAGATAATGAAAAGCTAAATGTTACTGTATAACCAAGTGATTAGGTATCAGAAACAACTAGAGACTCTATAACATTAGTTACTAAACTGTAGTGATGGGCGAATTTATTCAGCAGGCGCAAATTTGCGGTGAATTATAAATTTGCAAAACCACCGTGAAAATTCGCCAACGTCAAAAAAAAAATGGACACAGCATCAGTTTTTTGGACGCCGGCATCAAAAATGGATGCTTGCGTCAAAAACGAGACGCCAGTGCTGTTTTATGAACTTTCTGCCGTTTCACGAATTTCACAGGAAATTCACGAATTTTTTGGCGAAGCAAAACACCCCAATTTCACCCATCACTACTAAACTGTGTATCTGGCCCCCTTAGTTGCGCATGCAGCAGTGGTGGGGGTGGGGATCAGTCTAGTTGAGAATTGGGGTGAATGTTCATACAGTAAGTACTATAATTGTCTTAGTGCTATACAATTGTATCCTTTTATTAATTCAGTGTGAGACCATGTTTTTTTAATGTATATCTCAAGGACTGTTAAACAAGATATAAAGGTTATAATACTGGTGCAAGAGTCCCACCGTACAAAATTCGACTTGTGGGATTAACTGCACCTTCCTTTGGATTGAAACAGGATTTTTTCAAAGTCCACCAATTGACTCCAAGTAGGTTCTAAGAGGTGCCCCATAGGCTAAAACAGATATTCGGCAGGTTTTAGATGGCAAATGGTCGAAGTCGAATTTTTAAAGAGACAGTACTTGATAAATTTCGATATTCAATTTTTTTAATTCAAATCGAATTTGGACTATTCCCTAGTCGAAGTACACAAAAAATAGCTCGAAATTCAAATTTCACCTCGACCTTTGAAAAAACTGCCCCTAAGTATACTCATATTTGTTATTATTCTGAATTTTTTGTTACTCACAAGAAAGTATATCACATTGGCTTTGTTATTCCCATGCAACTATTACTAATTTTATCAATACAACATTTATAACTATCCATGAAATATACTGTATTACTGGTCTAGGAAGTAACTAGTTTGCATTTCAATATCCAACAATGCATGGGAGTGCAGCGAACAATTATATAATCCTATCTACTTTTAATTTAGCAATGATGAGTGAACTTACTTTTCTCTTTTAATTGATTTGATTGATTTTATTGTTTCATCTCTACCTCTCTTACAATGTAATTTTAAAGGAAATAGGGCAAATATAAAATATATTTATTTTCAAACAAGAAAAACTGGGGGGGGCAATAGTTTTAAAATGTTTTTTTATTAGAAAAGGTCTTCTCATCCTTATTTAAAACCCTTAAAGGAGAACTAAACCCTAAACATGAATATGGTTAAAACACCATATTTTACATCCCTAATGTATTGTGCCAGCATAAAGTTTAAGCATCTCAATAGCAGCAATGATCCAGGACTTCAAACTTGTCACAGGAGGTCACCATCTTGGAAAGTGTCTGCGACACTCCCTAAGTTTAGGGGTCATCACAAATTTATAAATAGAAAATAAATATGAGCTGTAACATAAGCTGATTCTACAGGGCTAATTGCACTGGTTTCTGTGCTGTCATGTAGTAATTATTGGAACGACTTGCTAATCAGCCTTATACTGTGACATTTTTTATTCTATGTGTACTGTATATTTTGAGTCGGTCCATCAGCTCTGTAACTGACAGCAGTACTGAGAATGTGCAAGTGAATCAGCAGAGAAGAAGATGGGGAGCTACTGGGGCATCTTTGGAGGAATAGGTCAACCCTGCTAAGGGGCTGTGGTTGCCTTGGGCTGGTACAGATGTACAGATGTCCAACACATAGAAGCACATTTATCAAGGGTCGAATTTGAATTCATGTGATTTTTTTAAAACTCCCATAGATTCCCATGAGCTCGAAATTTGACCAATCCAAATTTATTATAAAAATTCTAATTTTTCAAACTTGGGTGAATAGGATCGACCTGGAAACTTGAATCAAATTCGATTTTTAAAAACCCGATTCAAGTTTTTTCTTCAAAAAACTTGAATGTCAGACGAGCTGCAAACAACTTCAAATGGACCCCTGGACGTCTCCCAATACCTTTAACATCAATTTGGCAGGTTTTAAAGGGCCAGAGTATGATAAATCTTGAAAATTTAATTTGAATTTTTTGAAAAACTTGAATCCAATTTAAATAACTCCCTAGTCGAATTTGACAGGTTTGACCATAAAAAAAAAAATCTAAATTTCCAATTTCGAATTCAGATTTTCATCCGACCGTTGAGAAATCTGCCCCATGATGTGCAACATTTCTAGCCTACTTCTTTAGTTAGGCTTTAGTTCTCCTCCTAGTTCTCCTAAAACAAGTGGGTGACAGTAAGGGGGGTTATTTATCAAGGTCCGAATTTTTCTAAGTCTATCTAACATAAAAATCTGATCAACTCCGACTGCCTGAATGGACCTTATTTATAAAGAAAAAAGCCTGAAAAAATAGGGCCGAGCAAACTTCAGAGCTTTCCCCGAAAACTCTGATTTTTTTAGAGTTTTCTGAGTTTTTTGCACAGAATCGGTGCAACGGTTATGGACAAGATAACTAGTGATGGGCAAATTCGCTAAACGGCGTCACTAAAGATAACCCCTTCGGACAAAACATTAAAGCTTATCGCTATATAGATGATTTAATCCTTATATGGGAAGGCACAGAACAGGAAACTATAACATTTGTTGAGTATTGTAACACCAACCACTGTAATTTACAATTTACACATAATTTGCAAAAATATGAAATTTGTTTCTTAGATATCTCACTAAAGGGTACAATCCAGGATGGAATTGAATGTGATGTATACACAAAACCCATTACTGGGAACACATTTTTGAGGGCTGACAGTTGTCATGGGATGCCTTCCAGAACCAAGCTATGGCACTATAGGATCGACTTTTGGATAGAAAATATGACACAATAGTTATAAAAGAGGCTTATGAGAGAGCAGTGACCACTTCCAGACAGGATCTTATAACCGGTGTCAACAAAAATAAAAATAGACGAAGCAAAGTAATAAGAGAGATAGCAATAATTTAACAGCAGAATGTTCAGTCCACATTTTTTATTACTCCTTACAGTAGTCAGGCAAACTTAATTAAGAAAATAATCAAAAAAAGATTGGCCATCCTTAAAATGGATCCACTGTTGGATCAGTCAGTATTGGAAGATATTAGATTTGTCTTTAAACGTAATAGAACCATTGCAAGTGATGTCTCCCCAAGTCTATATTATCCTAAAAAAAACAACAAAAGAAGGCAGTAAATGGATAACCAGAAATTGATGCAAGGTGTGTAGACATATATTGGTAAAGGATAGTTTTCAGAGCAATATAACGGGGAATAATTTCCCTATACGTAGTTACATTAACCATGACTCAAAGTGTGTTATCTATTTAGCCACATGTGATTGTGACAAACAATAAGTAGGCAGAACCTGTAGATCCTTAAAGGAACGGGTGAGAGAACACCTTACACCAATAGACTTAAATGACTCAGATCAAGGAAGCCATAACCATAGGAGAGTTTCAGCTATAAGCAAACATATTATTAATAAATGTAAATGGCAATTTCGGCTTAACGAAATTTCAAGGCATTGAACATGTTAAACTAGGAGTGAGAAGAGGAGATCTGCAGAGAATAATAGACCAGAGAGAGGTATATTGGATATTCACACTTAAAACCCACCACCCACAAGGGTTAAATAGTGATTGGGAGGTTTCATGTTTCCTTTAAATTGAGTATGTGTAGATATATTTCAATAAGGAAATACCCTTAGAGGTTAAATCCGCATTTGAAAGGCAGTACAAATGATTCCCACTAATTAAAATGGTAAATAACAGTTTGTTACAAACCAGAAGTGTATTTTGCAAGACTAGACTCCACCTCTGATGAAGTGCCATAGTGAGACACGAAACGTGTCAGGTGACTAGACACGTCATGGTTTAGTTAAAGGCCTCTAGGAAGATACCTGTTCATGTTTTTAAAGATACTTGGCAATAAAGATTTTTTTATTGAATTCTACCCGTGTCAAGGCTCCTGTCTACTCACTACCATTTTTTGCACAGAAACCACAAACTCATCGGATATCGGTATGGACATCAGTGCAGACACTGGGACCTTCCCCATTGACTTATACAGGACCTCGAGAGCTTTTAAATGACGGGGTTTTGGATTCAGACTTTTAAGACCATCAGGCTTTAATAAATTTCCGAAAAATTTGTGGGGTGTATTTTAGTCCGAAGACGACTAATTATTCGATTTTCGGATATTCGGAGCATAATAAATATTTATTCAAACACTGTAGCACTGTCCACTGGTTTGAATGGATCTTTACAGGTATGAGCTGGCATAAAAAAGTAGTGTTCTAGACATCCAGTCACTCCAACCTTTAAATGATTTGTTAACAATATTACATACATTACAATATCTGGGGGGTTTTGACTGTTTTTTTACTATACCCCATGAAACCTGTTCTGGCAAGTCTACAAGTCTGCTCCAAAGTTAAGTGACTATTCAGTTGAATCTCGACACAAGGTATCTGGAGTATGTTTGTATGTATGTATGTATGTATGTATGTGTAACTTTATTTGTAAAGTGCTGTTAAGGAGCCGCAAAGCTGTACAGTGCATTTATTACATATGGGGGATAGTGGGAAGATGGCCCCTGCCATCTTAGATCTTACAGTCTAAGTGGATGAGAGGCTAACATAAAGGCATAAATTGGAGACGAAAAAGGGCACAAGGTAAGGCATAGTCAGTAGGCACAGGGCTAGGCTAATGTTCTAGTGCTCCAAAAGGTAGGCTCTTAGTTTTTTCTTGAAGCGATTGAGAGAGGATTCCTTACAGAGGAATTCAGGGATGGAATTCCAGAGGTAAGGAGCAGCAATAAAGAAGGGTTTGAGACGAGAGGTGGCAGTGGATGTGGATGGTGTGAAGAGAAGGTGACTCTGAGAAGAGCAGAGAAGATGACCAGGAATGTCTAGTGAGACAAGAGAAGAAATGTAGTGAGGAGCAGAGGAGTGAAGAGCTTTGAATATTAGTAAAAGGGTTTTATATGATATCCTTTGCTTAACAGGCAGCCATGATAAGGATTTTAGTTGGGGTTGAGCAGGGTCCCTTTTAGTAGAGAGCAGAAGGATCCTGGTAGCAGAGTTTAAGATTGATTGGAGGGGAGAGAGATGGGAGTCAGGAAGACCGGTTAGGAGGAGATTGCAATAGTCTAAACAGGATAAGATAAGGGAGTAGGTGTACCTTGTATTACACTTACTTGCATGGTTTCTCTTGGATTTTCCCCCACCCTTATATAAAGGGTTTTATATTTTAAAGATCACTGTAAAAAGAGCTCCTCCCTTCCCTAATTGCTTATTGTGTCATTGATTCAGTATAACCAGAAGCTTATAACAGGCCCGGACTGGCAATCTGTGGGTTCTGGCAAATGCCAGAGGGGCTGCTATAGAAAGTCAGTATTTAGTTGGCTGGTGGGGGCTGTTTGGGCCTTTTTGTGGGCTGATTGGGCCTCTGTGTACCTGAAATGCCAGGGCCTTTTTTAATTCTCAGTCAGGGCCTGGCTTATAATACTATATGGATAATTTTCTTCCACCAACAATTGTTCTAAAGAACCAGCGAAATAGGGTAAATTGTAAATGTGCTATTCTGTACTGTTTAGTACAACAAATAACAGAAAATATAGATCATTTAAATGAAACAATATGAACAGTGATGTTCGTTTCTCGAAAAATTTACAAATTTTCTGCAAAATTCACGAAACTGCAAAAAAAGTTTTAAAAAAAACTGGGAAAATCGAAATTGACACAAGCGACTTTTTGGACGTGCATCCAAAAAGTCGTTCTCGTCAATTTTGACACTGGCGTTAAAGTCAATGGGTGTCCGAATAGTGTTGATGCGCAGCAATTTCAGACTCACGTCCAAAAAAATTTTTCTGCAGCAAAGTTTCGCCGGAGATTCGTGAATTTATTCACTGCCGACGAAATGCGGAAAGCTGCTGTGAATTCGTAGCATGCGAATTTATTAAATACGAAGAATGCATTCTCATATCCAAGTAAACGTATTCTGCGATAATATGTTTGTGATTAAAGTCAACAGACTTAAAATTCATCCTTCTTCCTCATATGTCAAGTCATTATCTTGTAAAAAAAAAACGATTTTATGCATAGCAATACAGCAAATTATTGTATATTTACTAACAACATTTTTTCAAAATCCAAAGTTCATGGAGTGATACAATTTACTGTGACATTAAAGAGTGACTGTAGATATCACATCCTTGATCTTTCATAAGCATGCTAACACATTTCCATACTGTATCTTATAAGAAAACCGCAGGAGAGGGAAAGAAAGTTTCTTCAGGGCCTTGAGGATTCATCTGTCTCTTGTTTTTTTTTATAAATAGGGCATCATAACATTTAAACAAATACAGCATTTCACTGGTTAAAATGTTATCACTTTTATTCTCATAATAGAGACTAAGTTTGTGCACCTTCGAAGAGCATCAATCTAGAGATTTATTAACCAATTTAAAATACTATTGTCTTCCACTTCAATGTGAGATTGAGGTGTGTAGTCAAAGGAATATAAAGCTACAATCAGTGAGCCATACTGCCAGTAGACACCAATATCTAGGACTCAATAGATATTCATGAACATTCTCGTATTTAGTGAAGGAAATAACTTAATACCGACAGTGTCGATGGAATAATAGCCATTTCCTGGCTGACTTGCAGCCCTCAGAAAATGAGATTGTGGCTGCCTTCATTTTTCTTGTCTTCTCAGGGTTTTCTTGCAGTGCTGTACGATGACTTGGATGTGTTCTGCATTCCAAATGAGCTGCAGGACAAGCACTTCATTTTCTAAGGTGCCTTGTTTTCAAAGAGCATAAGAACTGCCAAACTCCTGCCCGGTGAGGACCACTACCATCATTCCATATTTATTCCACACATGCTCAGATTATAAATATCCCAATTAATATTCCAGAGGAGTAAAGGGCAAGTCATGTCTATGTCTTCCTCACTGGCACATAAATATGCATAAACAGTTTGTAATGTTTAGAATCTCCCCTTCTCCACCCCCTGTTTTCAATTCCAACCATGAACTGCAATACTGAGACGCGCTCCGAGTTACTGAGGCAGAACAAAGGAAACATGTTAATTTTTATAAAACCGTATTTTTTTTTAAACAAACACAATGCTTGGTTAAAAACTGAATACAAAAAATATACAGTAGTTCTAAAATGAACTGACAGGCAATTCATACATACAGTATACATACCATATATACATACATGTGCACAGTGTTAATCTAATGTTATACAGACTGATTGTAGCTAAAATAATAACATGATAATATAAACCTGCACTTAGGAACACTATTAATTTTGTCAGTACCATGGCACTGCATAATATTGCACTACACAACACTAAGCGGGTGGACATAATGGTGAGTTCTAATGCAAAATATAAATACATAGATAAATAAAACTATATACAATAAGACAATCCAAGCATTAAAAGCAGCTTTTGTACTACATCTCCAGTTTTCAACTTAGGAGAAATTAACTGTTTGGACAGATGTAGGTAAGCAAAACATAGTGGGGCTCATTTATAAACACTGAGAAATTTGCACCTGATGTTTTCAGCCAGCTCTAGGTAGACTAATGAAAGCAAACATATCTTTGGTCTTCTTCTTGACTTACTCCGCTTGCGCTCCTCTTCAGAAAGTGATCAGGCAATCTTGCACTCAAGTTCTCCTCCCTGCCTTCCTTATAGGAGATAGCCAGGGAGGAGAAATCGAGCACCGCACTATGGATCGTCTCAGTGTCACCATTTCTGAAGAGGAGCAGAAGCGGAGTTTCGGTAAGTTGTTTCTTAATAAAGGCTTTGTGATTTTAAAGTTTAATTTGTCTTGGTGGTTTTTTTTTTCAATGTATGTGTAGCGCTATAGTAAACTGACTTGTGCTAGGGCCGTTTACTCTACTTTCCTTGGTGGGCTGAGACCACCGATGAGCTCTCTTTCTCAGGGGTAAGCCCTCGCAGCGGGGTGGAGGCAAGGGTGTAGTGTAACTGTAACCTGGTGAGATAGCACAATGATGGGCGCCAGTAGTTCTTTAACAGTTGAACAAAGAACGGTATTTATTGAACAATAGCACATAGATCATTTAGCACATTGATCCACAATGGAGCATAGAACATTCACAGCAGCATAAAGGAAGCATATACTCACAGCACGTATAGGCTGAATCCCCACAGGCTAGGGAATATACAGCAGAGAGTAAGTTGACAGCATGTGATGGGTATTGCCCGGTTTTCAGGATATCTTCCAGTGGCAGACTAGGGGAACTCCTGACATCCCTATCTCAACACTTGGTTCCTTACTCGGGTCAGTAATACCCTGGGATCTTAATCCCTCTAATCTCCTCGGCGGAGCCTTGAGCTGCTCAACTAATTAACCTCTCTATCACTCCTAGAGCGATCTATAAAACAAGTATAGCTATCTAATTACTAGGGCCAAGGCGCCTAGGGTCAGCACTACCCATTCCCTTCCAGCCTGCTTGGTTGGGCTAAAGCAATGGACCCAGAGCACATGGTTCCTAAACCTTTTATACTCTGGCACAGTGCCACTAGTGTACACTGTGTGAACTGCAGGGGTTACATAAGCACAAGGTCCCCATAAGGACCCACTGAGGTGTCCATATTAACTAGGGTTGGTTGCTATTGGTTTCTTCCCACCGGCAGATTTGCCAAGTGTTGATAAATGAGCCCCACTGCGAGAGGAGGCAAACAATCCTCGGTGTAAAATTACAAAGAATTTGGGCCTAAATAGAAAGATAAGTAGTATAAAAAGTAGTAATAATAAGGGGCACATTTATTAAAGGTAGGGCTTTTTGTAGCAAAAAATGTGAAAAAGTTGAAGATAAAAAAGTGCAACTTTTTCAGGATATATTATGGTACAAAGCTGCGACAAATCTGAATATACTCCAGCTAAAACTTGTCATGCACAAGTCAATGGCAGATGTCCCTTTTACATTGGGAGAAGTTTCTTGCCTTCATGATCTTAAAGAGTTTCAGACATTTTGCACTGGCTTTTGTGCCACAATCCGAATAAGTTGTAGTTTTCGAGCGACAAATTAGAAAAAGTCGCATGATTTGCATTGTCGCATAATTTTGTTGTAACTGTACCTGCACATGCTTTTTTTTTTGTAAATTAAGGGCATTCATGGTTAGGAGTTTAGTCGATTTTTTAAATAAAAATGAGAAAAAAAAATGATGGGGGTAGTATTCCCCATTTGAAAGCTGGAAAAAGTCAGAAGAAGAAGGCAAGCAATTCAAAAACTTAAAAAAAAAGAAATCATGAAGGCCAATTAAAAAGCTGCTTAAAATTAGCCATTTTATAACATACCTAAAGTTAACTTTAAGGTGGACCATCCCTTTAATGGGGACCTGTCACCCAGACAAACAGTAGCAAGATATACACGGTATAATAAAAGCAATAAAATATGAAACTCAATTTCTTTTTTTTTTAATTAAAATATCCATACCTTTTAAATCTGTTTAAAGGAACAGAAACATCAAAAAAATTAAAGTGCTTTTAAGTAATGAATAAATAATGCCTCGCACTGGTAAAACTGATGTGTTTGCTTCAGAAAGACTATTATAGTTTATATAAACATGCTGCTGTGTAGCCACAGGGGCAGCCATTCAAGAACAAGACAAATAATAGATAACAGAAAGCTACTGTATGTAGAAGCACATTGTATACTATAGGGCTTATCTGTTATCAGCGGTGTAACCTGTGCCTTTTCTCCTTTTTCAGCTTTGAAATGGCTGCCCCCATGGCTACACAGCAGCTTGTTTATATATACAATAGTAGAGTTGCTAAAGCAATCAAAGCCCTTTCACCAGTGCAGGCCAATAATGCATTATATTTTAATTAATTGACTACACTTTCATTTGTAAGGCTAGGGGCACACGGCGCGATTTTGCCGCGATTCTGCGCTGGGCGAGTTGTCGCTGCGTTTTTTAAGCCGAAATAGCTTTGCTAACTTTGGCGCTGGCGTCAATGCAAATCGCGGCGAAATCGCTGCGCTAATTCACACGCGGCGATTCTTTTTCTACTGTCGCCCGGAAACGCCCAGCGAGGCAACTTCGGACGACAATAGAAAACGAATCGCTGCGTGTGAATTAGCGCAGCGATTTCTCCGCGATTTGCATTGACGCCAGCGCCAAAGTTAGCAAAGCTATTTCGGCTTAAAAAACGCAGCGACAACTCGCTTAGCGCAGAATCGCGGCGAAATCGCGCCGTGTGCCCCTACCCTTAGTGTTACTGTTTCTTTAAATATCTTAGCTGGTAATCACATATTGCCTGTCTCTCCTCTATGTCTCAGTTTGGCAGGCAATTAGTTTTATTTTGGTATGTCTCATTTACAGAGTTATTTGTTCAGTGTTGGGGTAAAACTATATATTGTTTCATCTATTTAACGTTAAATTAAACAGAATGCAGTTTTAACTCTGTTCCTTATCTTAACATCAGGAATAAATGGACTGAAATTATATGCCAGCATTTAAATAATAAAAAAGAGCTCTATAAGTTCTATTTTAGTTAAGTCTCATTGCCTTTAAATCTTTAGCTGCTGAATCCAGTATGTTGGTCTAGAGGAACATTTTATAGGATTGGTCATCCTACATATTACTCTGAATATATAATCATGCATAGGATAGCTATGATTAAGACTTTTTTTTTCAATTCTTTATTTTCCTAGAATTATGCCATAGGAGAAAATTAGACCTTGTTCCTAACTTAGTTAATTGATTAAATATACATTAGTTTATCCATGGGGACCAAATTATCCAATTTGTTGAGCTTTGACCATGTATTATAGATGTAATTTCCTCCATCACTCTAATTTCTTCAGTATTCCTTATCCATTCTTTAATTATTGGGGGAGATGTATTTTTCCATTTCTTAGGAATTATCGATTTTGCTGATTGGAAGAGGTGTAAGGTTAAAGGATCTGATATTGTTTTATTTGTTTCCATGGAGAAGTTCAATAGAATTAGCACTTGATTATCAATTGTAAAATTGATTTGAGTTACTTTGTTCATAATGTCAATTACTTCTTTCCAGTAAGAGTATAGAGTGGGACATGTCAGCCAAATATGGGTGTGTGTTCCCTGATGAGAGTTACATTTCCAGCACATGTTTGAGCTATTAGGATATATTTTATTGGTTTGATTGGTGTAGTGCCACCTAGAAATAAGTTTGTAGATTGCTTCATTAGTTCTCAACGCTCTTGAGGATTTATGTACTGCTTTGAATATTTTGTCCGAAGAACTTTCTGTAAACTCTACGTTTAGCTCTTTTTCCCAGGTCTGGCAGAATGGCTTTAGATTGTGTAAAGGTACATTTATCAGCATCTTGTATATTTTGGAAAGCGGTTTATCTAAAGTTGAAATAGCTGTTAAAGTCTGCTCCCATGCTGTTAAAGACCTATTCCATTGCTTAGATTTATATGATTGAATAAGAAGGTGGAGTTTGTTATAATTCCAGATGTCTCTAGGGTGAGGGCCCCACCATTTCTGAATCTCTGTTTGCAAGGGGTATCACTTTGTTGTCTTTGATGAAATCATTAATTCTGGTACTCCTGTTACCATATTGACTCCACCCGGTAAAGGAACTTTTTTCCATACTGGGCAAAAGGTATGGTTTATTCATAAGAGGTTGAAAGGGAACAGATAGATAGATAGATTAAGGGCAGGACTACATGGCCGATTCGTGTCGCAAATGCGTGATGCAAAGCGACAGTTGGATGCAGAAGCAGCGTCTGCATCCGACAGTCGTGCCGCGTCAATGCTGCGACACGATCCAACAATTGAATTACTTACCTTAGTTCCGTCGCATCCGACGTGACGCCTGCGATTTTGCGCAGCGCGTCAGATCGCAGCAGAATCAGCCGTGTAGTCCTGCTGGAAATGTTTCCTTATACTTTTGCCATACCTTCAATGTGTCTTTTATAAGAGGATGTGTAAAAGCTTCTTTGTACTGGGTAGTATCATCTGATCATAAAAGATTATGAAATTGGGAATGAAATAGTTGATTGCTCTAAAATTCACCAATTTTTTTTTTCTTTTGCAGATGACCAGCTGAGGATCCTTACTAGATGGATTGAAACATTGTAAAGATAAATATCAGGTAAGCTTAAGCCTCCTTTGTCTCTTGATAGGGGTTAGTAATTTATGCTTTAATCTTGGATTTTTCCTCTTCCAGATAAACCTTGTGATTATAGATTTTGAAACAGGATTGAGGTATTAGTATGGGTAGTGTCTGGAGCAAGTAGAGAATTGTTGGGGTAATTATCATTTTAATCACTTGTATTCTCCCAAACCCTGAGAGCTGCAGCTTTTCCCATTTATCCATTACGTTTTGTAAGGATTTCAATAAAGGTAAATAAATATCTTGTTACAGTTTTCCAGGTCTCCTTGTACTGTATTTTGACCCCCAAGTACTTAATAAATGGGTTAGCCCATTTAAAGGAAAAGTTTTGTTTTAGCAGGTTAGTTTCTGTTTCTGAAGTATTTATATTCAGTGTTTCCGATTAAGAAAATGTACTTTTGAAGTATGCTTGAGACTTTAAAGGGCAACCAAGAAATGTTTTTCAGATCAAAAAAGTTGCTCCATTTTGTTTTAAATTAGTGCTAGCATAAAATTAGCAGTAAGTCAATATCACAGAAATGCATTAAAGGGGAACTACCTTATTCTTACAGAGCATTTTGCTTGAAATTTTTTGTCTGTTGCAAAATTTTCTGTATAAGGTACAGTATGCTTCATAAAAAATAACTAGCAAACATGTTCAAATGAATGCAATGCTAAATACAGCACTTCCTTTATTCTGGTATCTTGGGGATTTGCCTTTCATTATATCAAATGCTCTGGCAATGCTAACCTATTTTAGGCATGCTTAAGAAATATGCAATTATGCCTGACATCATATCATTAGTACAGTTAATTCACAGTGAAGAATAACTTTATTTAAGTGCATTTGAAAAGAGTGAATTTATTTGCATTTTTTAATCTCTTCAAAAAAAAAGAAAAGAAAAAAAAAATCTATAAAATTAGCTGCTTCTCCTCAACATCCTGTCTTAATTCAGACCGGTATCGTCTGCAAGCAAGTTTTGGAGCAGGATAGACTGTATATTAATATTTTGATTTACATTTAACTATGAAATTAAGAAACCCTTACAGGAAAAATGATTGTAACAATACATTTACCAGGGAGTCTATACAATGTAATTCAAAAAGCCTTTTTTTGTGGTATAAAAACATGATCTTAAAAATAAATTCAAAATGTTTAACTAAAATTTTCGAGATTTATTAATTGAAAAAATGTGAGTTCTACAGAAGTCATTGTATGTATATTACCAACATTCAAGCTATTTCGCTCGTTTAAGCTATTTTGCTATTTACTGGGTTTTTTTTTTGGTTTTTTTCAAACAACAAGCTTTGAAAAAATAAATGGAGCAATGCAGCTGAGTTTTTTTTTTGTTTTGTGCATCACCATGCACCCAGTGTTATCATATGGTGTTAAAAGTTCCTGCTGTGATCTCGCTTACCTTCCTTGCATTTGTATAATCAGTCTGTTTCCTTGTTATGCTGTGACTATAGTAATACCATTGATATTGTTACCACTTGGCAAGGACTGGCATTTAAACAAGCTTAAACCAGTTTCTTAAAGATGGCTAGTGATGGGCGAATTTATTCGCCAGGCGCGAATTTGCGGTGAATTTGCGCGTTTCGCCGCCAGCGAATAAATTCGCAAAACGCCCACGAAAATTCTCGGCAAAAATTCGCTGGCGTCAAATAATATTTTTTTTAGAAAAAACGGACGCTGGTGCAAAAAACGGGCGCAAATTCGCTCATCACTAAAGATGGCTAACTGAAAAATTAAACCTCATCTCCAGAAGGGAGAGAAAGCAGAGAAAGTATGGGTCATTTATGACTGCAAAAGCAGTTTTCCTCCTGTACCAAATAGAGAGATGTTGGGTGAAATGTAGTTTAACAAAAAGAATTAGGTGCATTCATCGCTCTCATGCTAAACACCAGGAACAGATGCCAACTGAACTTTTAGCGCAAGTGCATCCCATTTGTATTGAAGTCTTTGTTTTGTGTTCATTTTCATGCATTTGCACCAACTTGTGAGTTGAAATTCCCTCAAAGTGACCACGTGCAAGTGGCTTCAAGGGAGAACGAATCGCCACTAAGAATTAGCTGAAAACTGGGGAGGAAATTTACTAAAGGGTGAAGTGACTAATGCTGGTGAAAATTCGCAAGTGTGACATCATTTCGGAACTTCAGCGATTTACTAACAGGCGCTGGCATAACTTCGATAGCGAAGGAGATAGACTATTGGTACTTCGGGCCCTAACGCCAGGCTTAGTTGCACTCTGGCGGACGAACGTTACTATGCTAATTCACTAAGATAGAGATTTAACTGAACGTTACCTCTTGTGCCAGACTTGCCTTCACCAGCTCAGAAAAGGCAAAGTGCAATAGAATAGATAGGTCAAAAAATAAATATTTGAAAAAACGCTGGCGTCTTTCACTTTTTACAGGGTGATAGGCTGCAAAAGATCGTAATTTCTTTTTGGGGTACCCAGCTTCCCCCCTACATTTCCAAACATATAGAACATAAACTATACACTGGGCTCATGTGTAGGGCAATATAACAACTCTATTTTATTTTATTAAGGTTCCCTGGACTTGTGTAGTGTAATGTATTGGCTGCAATAAATACTTCCATTTAACTTTAACTTCCCGCCGTATGCAAATTAGCCAACGCTAGCGTAACTTCCCGTTGCTTGCGGCAGTAATGCTAGTGCAACTTTGCAAGTGTTCAATGCCCTGGACGCAGCTTCGGATTTTCGTGAATTAGCGTTGTTCTGGTGAATCTACGCCTGGCGAAGTGTTGCTATGTCAGCGAAGCCGTCTCTGGCACAATTTTGGAAGTAAGTCAATTTGCCCCCAGGAGAGCAGGGGTTGTAGATACTGACTGATGTTAAAAACTGAAATGGTAAAATAAGATCATCACTTTAAATGAAAAAAGTGTGTCTGTTACAATGTCTGCAAAATAATCACTACTGAAAATAATTCTTCTGGGAGATGGAGGAGTTGGAAAAAGTTCTCCCATGAATAGATACGTTGCTTATAAGTTTGATACAGTTATTTCGCACAATAGGTGTTGAATTACTCAATAAAGTGCTGGAAGTAGACGGTCACCTGGTTCCAATGCAGATATGGGACACAGCAGGTCAGGAGCGCTTTAGGAGCCTGAGAACCTCTTTTTAGAGGGGATTCAATTGTGGTTTACTCACATTCAGTGTTGATGATTCTCAGAGTTTTCAAAACCTGGCAAGTTGGAAAAGGGAATTTATCTACTATGCAGATGACAAACCTTGACAGCTTTCAGTTTGTTGTCTTGGTAAACAAAATCAAAATCATAGACCACCAGGTCACAGTTGAGGAGGCCCAAGTCTGGTGCAGACACAATGGAAATCATCCATATGTTTTACTGTAGACCTTTTTTATGATTAAATAAACATTTTTTACTCCTAATTCCAACTCTTTTTACTCCTGTGTGAGGGGCCAAATAACATGATTTTTGAGAGTGATCCAAACCCAAGCTTGGGGATACTCAGGGTAACTTTACTCGTGTCAGAGGACTCTAGGGGTAAGCAGTTCTCAATTGGATTTTCACACTCTGTTGAATCTTGAGTGGGTGATTGCACACAGGTGCATTGGTGTTTTTTTGTTTATATGAAACACACATGCATATGAATGAGCATGTCCTGGATAGGGATGTAGCGAACTGCCGTTTTGGTGTTCGCGAACGCCGTTCGCGAACACCGGCAAAAATGCGAACAGTTCGCGAACTTCGAACACCCGCAAAATCGTTCGATTCGAACGATCGAAGGATTTTATTCGTTCGATCGAAGGATTTTCGTTCGAATCGAACGATCAAAGCCATTCGATCGAATGCTTTTCATTCGATCGAATGCTTACAATCGTTCGAACGAATGGAAATCGTTCGATTTTAGCGGTCGAAGGAATCGAATGGTCGAACGATTTTTATTCGAATCGAACGCGAACTCAAATTGGCGAACGTCGCGCGACGTTCGCGAACATTCGGTGGACGCGAACAGTCGAAGTTCGCGCGAACTAGTTCGCCGGCGAACAGTTCGCTACATCCCTAGTCCTGGACCCTTTGCCAGTTTTGTGCATGTATCTTTAATACCACAGAAAGGGTATACTGTTACTGTGTTTCAGTGATTTATGTTGCTGCTTTATTGTTAAACAATAATAACAAGTATTTCTTAATATGAAATCTCTGACATGTATCATTCTTCTTATTCAGCATAGTAATTAATGGAAGGGTTTTTGAGACATTCCAACACAGTAATTAAGGAGTGTATTTTTAAATACTAAGCTGCCTATAAGTTTAGTTTATGGGTGATAACACACATGGCAATAGCCGTTTTTAGCCAGCTTAAAATAATTTAAAATTCACATGCTCCCATTGACTTGAATGGAAATGACTGAAAGCGCCAGTAGTGTGGGGGCATAGTTCTGCTCATTTCCTGTTTAAAAGCTCTTACACAGGGGCGTTTTTTCCTGCGCTCCCCTGTGTTGTGTTTTCTTCCATTCAGATGCAGGGGAATGCAAGAGTAGACACACTCAATTATTGTGAAAGGGCTGAATTCACACAGACGCATGTATTTGCTGAACGCAGGTGAAATGCAACATGCTGTGTCCCACCTGCGTTTGGTGCTTACATGCGTCTGTGTGAGTGCAGCACCCTTGACTTCACTTCTCTACTCCTGTTTTCCTGCAGGGGAGTGCAGGAAAAACCACCCTTATGTAAGAGCACTAAGACAATGAAAGACCAAATAAATAATTTCAGCTGTTGGGTCCGAAAGATAACCAGTTAACCAGTTAGCAGAGGAGTTAACCATTTTATTCATATGTTTTGCAAGACACACTGGGGAGAAAAAGATTACTTTTTTTTGCCAAATAATGACATCTTTTTGGGTCCATGGCTGTGGGCATGGCTACATCATGGGAGTAAGGCAATTTGCATGGACGTGTGTGCAAATTTGCCCCTACACAGCAGCATATTTTTACGACTGGTAGTTTGTGGCGCACTTCTAACGTAGTTGTGGCCATTAGCACTAGTGTGTGTGCATAATTTATTACAAGTCTAGCAACAGAAAATATTCAGTTTCCTGCCCTGCAAATGTCATCATAGCACATTAATGTCAGCACAATAATAGCACTTAGTTTAAAACATTTGTGTGCTACATTATTAAATATATGCATGCACTGGGCAAACGTTTAACCTGTGCAACCTTTTCATCTATGCATTAATAAATGAGCCCCAGTGTAAGTGTAGGACAGGGATGTCAAATGTATTGCCCTGAAGGAACTGTTCAATAACATGTAAAACATCATCTGTTGGGTGTACCTTTATTGTTTAACAGTGAAAGGTTTCAGTTACATATCTTCTTCTTACTCATTCTAAGTTTGAATTCTTTAGAGTAAATTGAAATCAGGGGTTGGGTTTGCACTGATCCACTAACCCATAGTAACCAAGCATTTACCTTCAACTTGTCTAGTATTATTTAAAGAGTTAAAAGCAAATGGCTTATTAGTTTCTGTTGATTATTTGCCAGTGATAAACCTTGGCCATTATAGTAACACACATCCCCTTTTAAGCCTATAACAAAACAAATGAGATTCTAAGGGAGGTCATATGTGAGCAAAACCAAAATAGAATTTTTGGCAGTTGCTATACGTAGACATACACAGCTAAGCTATAACTGTACCACTGAGCATTATTATTCATACTCCTTGCTGTGCATTTACTGTAGTTTTCAGATGCCTGTCACATAGAAGGCTAATTTGGGAAATGCTGTAAATTTTTTCTGACCTTTACCAAAGCTGTCACACTTGGTTGCACAACTATATGGTCATTGTCCCATAGATCATTTTAAAAGCTTTATTTTCCATTATGGTGTAGAAGGTATTAAGGCTCACACTGCATATCAACTCAAGCACAAAGCAGAAAATACAAGGTTTGAAAGAGAGTTTGAGAGCAAGAATATGAGAAAAAGCAATTCCATCTGTATCTTCGTCTTTAATAAACAGCAAACACTGCCCTTTTTGCTTCTTAATTATTAATATTATAATTATCCTTTTTTATACAACAACACCATAGTCCAGAGTGCCTTACAGAGATTAGGGAAGATTGTAATATACAATCCTTTCCTGTACGAACTCCATGTCAGTACTTACTGGGTTAGCTCCTCCCCCCTGCTCCCATCAGAAGGACCCTCCCAAAGTCTTTAAAGACCGGCCACACCCACCTACCAGCGTCTTTGTAACAAGCTTCTAAAATCACTTGAAAAAGGGCTGGCCGTACTGACATGGAGTTCGTACAGGAAAGGAAGATCACGGAAGGTATGTTACAATCTTCCCTATTCCCTTTACGAACTCCATGTCAGTACTTATTGGGATGTAGCAAGCTAGTATTTTCCCCAGTGGGAGGGTATTAGGCTCTTAAAGGACAAGGAAAGGCAAAAAAATAAAATCCCATTTTTACTTTCTTGAAAAAGAAACCTATCTCCAATATACTTTAATTAAAACGTGTACCGTTTTTATAAGAAACCCGACTGTATGCAGTGAAATTCTCCCTTCATTTACTGCTGTGGATAAAAATTGTCAGATGGTCCCTAACTGCTGAGCAGGGAAACAATCATACTTATGAACAGCAGGGGGAGCCCCTGCCTTACTTACCAGCCATGCAGAATTCAAGCAACTTGAAGGTCATCTCAGAGGGGTGTGATGTGTGTGTCATGACAGTAAACTTATTAGTAGTATGCGCCAATGCATAATTCTGTGTGGCAGTCACCACCTACAGCTCTATGGAGGGACTGAGAAGCTATCCAGCTAAGGGCACAATCAGGTCTGTACAGACATGGGTGTAACTACTGAGGAAGCAGACCCTGCAGCTGCAGGGGGGCCAGGAGGTATAGGAGCCCCATGAGGCCAAAATAATGCTGAATTACAACATGTATTAGAAAAACAGGTCAACCTCTGGATATGTTGGGCCTAAAATTAATTTGCTGTGGGGCTTGGTAACATCTAGTTACACCACTGTACAGAGGGCCCCAATCAGCTCTAAAAGTGCATGCAAACGAAGTCCATTCGTGGGGCTAGGTGATAGCTCTATCCAAAGGCATCCAAACAGCCCACTCTGGTCACGTGGGTAAAGCCAGTACAGCAAATGAAGGTGCATAAGTCTGGTGCTGGTTAGGATAGAAAGGATTTTTTTTGTATCGAACTGTTATATAAAAAACTTCTTTTATTAAATATTCTTTAAAAGCACACAAAAAATCCAAAAGAGCAGAGCAGGGGAGTGCATGGCTCAACGCGTTTCGTGACTACAACGGTCACTTCATCAGAAGCCAAAAGCGCCCCCTGCTGGCAACACATTTATGCATATTGCTTAATCCATCAATTAAAAACACCTGGTGTAAACCAATCAATTAAAAACATCGTAGTCACGTATATATATAAACACCAATGTGGGAACCCAAAAATTACATATACTTAAATATGATCTAATGTGATCTAGCACATGATTGTATGTTGTAATATAGTAAAACAAAACTAGAGAAAAATATATTGAATAAGTATATATATAAATATATTTATGTATATATGCATGTTTGTAAGTTGTATATACTATAGATAAACAAATTAAACCATAAATGAAATTGCCTATCAGGAATAAGTATGTCCAAAGCACACAAAATAAAGGAACCATATGAGCCATATAATTCCACCAAAGAAACCAAAATCTAGATCAAAATGAAGGAAAATAATAAAGAAAAATATCAAGAAAATTATAAAGAAAAACAGAGCTGCTGTCATATGCAATGGATCCTAAATGAAAGAAAAAAGGGGGGAAGGGAAGAGAGGAAAAAGAGAGAACGTAATGCTCAAAAAAAAAATATATATATACAAAAGACAAATAAATAAATAATCAGCTCCCCACCAGTCTGGGCACAATACATATAGGGTTATTTCAGCCAAGAAAAGACAGTTGCATGCTTTCTTGCCTTATTACTGTCTCCGTCAGGACCTGTAAAATGATACACATCTATATATATATATATATATATATATATATATATATATATAATTCTCATCAGGCTGGAGCACTCATACAATCACGGCCGACTGCCTGGGTGCAGGTTACATAGTATGTACAAAACAGTCTTGAAAAAACCGCACTCACAGGACTTGTAAAGATGAAAAAAAGAAAAGTTTTATTACGACGTTTCGGCTCTAATACTAGAGCCTTCACCTGAGGAAGGCTCTAGTATTAGAGCCGAAACGTCGTAATAAAACTTCTTTTTTTCATCTTTACAAGTCCTGTGAGTGCGTTTTTATATATATATATATATATATATATATATATATATATATATATATATATATATATATATATATATATATACACACAGATCCTGGAAACGTGAGTGCACATCAGGAGCCTTTAAACAAAAAAAAAACTTTTTTTAAAAAGAAGAAAATTTTTTTATTAGAACATTTTAAAAGAACAGGCCAACATTTCAGTCTCCCTCTAAGACCTTTATCAAGACCATAACCGTTATAAAATGAGCATTTTAAATAGATAAAGTATGGAAGCACTCACATCACATCATACCCAACAGCCCAGGTAATGTGTTTAACAAAGAAAAGAAAAAGAATACCCTGTGCCAAGGAAAAAGAACATGTATATGTGTATGTGTATGTGTATATATATATATATATATATATATATATATATATATATATATATGCACACACGTATATAAATACACACATAATACGCACACATGTAAGACTCTTACGCAGAACACTTACACGTTACAGTTAACCATTGGTTAAGCATTCATTCTGAAGGTATTGGCTTTCTTAGGATAAGCATACTCCCTCCAAGTAATGCTTCTCTGAGTCCTCTGTCAAAAGAAACACAGCATTTCTTTCCTTCTATTGTGTACTCATGGGCTTCTGTATCAGACTTCCTGTTTATAGCATAAAACTCCAGGGCAGGGCTTGAGCATGCTCAGTTTGTTCCTCTCCCCCTCCCTTCTCCCATCCCTGCTGTAATCTGAGCTCAGAGCTGTAAGTGAGCAGGGAGAGGCAAGAAGTGATGTCACACAAAGCGTATATGGCAGCTTCTATCCTAAACAGAGACAGTGTCTAGAGCTGTTTATTCAGGTATGGTTAAGCATTCTGCAGAATAAATATAGCGTTCTAGCTTGCACTATTGTGGCTAATCTGTTGACAATATTCTGTCTTGGAGCTTTCCTTCTCCTTTAAAGACTTGGGGAGGGTCCGTCTGATGGGAGCAGGGGGGGGGAGCTAACCCAGTAAGCAGGTCCGGACTGAGAATTAAAATAGGCCCTGGCATTTCAGGTACACAGAGGCCCAAACAGCCCCCACCAGCGAACTAAATACTGACTTTCTATGGGACCGTATAGCAGCCCCTCTGGCATTTCCCCTAGCAAGCATGGAAAGAACATACAAACAAATAGTGCCCTGGTTGGCATTGAACCCTAGGACCCCAGCACTGCAAGGTAGCAGTACTAAAAGTTGAACCACAGTGCTGCTTTTCATTTATTTAGACATATGAAACTGTTTTTAACATATTTTATAGTACAAGTATCGGACCTGCTATCCAGAATGCTCAGGGCCTTGGGTTTTCCTTATAAGGGATCTTTCGTGATTTGGATCTTCATACTTTAAGTATACTTAAAATAATTTAAACAATAAATAAATCCAATACTCTAGATTTGCCTCCAATAATGATTGATTATTTTTTAGTTTGGATCAAGTACACAGTATTGTTTCATTATTACAGAGAAAAGGGAAATAATTTTTAAAAATTTTAATTACTGTATTTGGATAAAATGAAGTCTATGGGAGATGGCCTTTCTATAATTTGTAGCTTTCTAGATAACGGGTTTCTGGATAATGGATCCCATACCTGTAGGAAGCTCTGATTTTTTACTTATTGATCATGCTTCTATAATATAAAATCTATATTGAGCATTGAGTCTGCTTTGCCTGGGATAGGGGGGAATACATAAATACTTTTAATAAGATCTAAATAGTGTTAGCTTCAGTCTAAATATTGACAGTAACCATGTAAAGAGTACAACATTATATAAACTGAACAATGAATCATAAAACTGTGTATTCTAAACATGTTCTGTTTAATTCTAAAATTACAGGTTAGAATAATGATACATTTTTTAAATTAACTATTGTTATTTTGTATATCCAATGGAAATTGCTGGATCATTAGGCTTGATGTAGGTTTCCTTAAAGAACAAGGCAAGTTAAACTAAAGAAGTAGGCTAGAAATGTTGTACATTATGTTTTGAGCTTATGTACCAGCCCCACGCAACCACAGCCCTTTAGCAGGGAAGATCTGTGTTTCCAAAGATGCCCCTGTAGCTACCCATCTTCTTTTCTGCTGATTCACTGCACATGCTCCATGGTGCTGTCAGTTACTGAGCTTAGGGACCAACTCACAATATACAGTACACATAGAATATAAATGTCACAGTATCAGGCTGATTAGTAATAAATATGGATAATTACTACATGGCAGCACAGAAACCAGTGCAATTAGCATCAGAATTTAATAATCAGCCCTGTAGCATCAGATTATATTACAGGCCAACCTCATTTTCTGCTTGATAATTTGCGACAACCCCTAATCTTAGCTTCTCTACAGCTGCCCAGAGACCACTGAGCATGTGAGTGTTGCAGACACTTTCCAAGATGGTGACCCCCTGTGACAAGTTTGAAGTCCTGGATCATTGCTGCTATTGACAAGCTGAAACTTTAGGCTGGTGCAAATAGTGCAGTATATAAAACATGGCATTTTTAGCCATATTCATTATTAGGGTTTAGTTCTCCTTTAACTTCTAGTGCATACATTTGGGGTTTGGTAAACATTAGTGATGGGCAAATCTATCCGAAACAATTTGTAAAATGCATTCAAGTCAATGGGTGTCAAAATAATTTTGCCACGCAATAATTTTGAAGCGAGCGTCACTTTTTATACGCGCGACTATTTTGTCCAATCGCATTAAAGTCAATGGGCATCCGAATAATTTTGATGCCCAATGATTTTTGTGTACGTGAAAAATATGATGCGCGCCAATTTTTTTTTTTGTTGCAGCAAATTTTTGCAGCAATTTCACAAATTTATTCGAGGGTGGCGAAATGTGAAAATTCCACATGATGAAGCACACAGACAAACCAACATCGAGATGCATATGACAGTGTAATACTATTGCACAATTATCCTGGAACACCAGGATAACATAGTAGCATATTTATTGCAGACCTACCACACATGAGCAGTAGTACAATAAAATGAGCATTCTTTCTGAAATCCTTGCCTGATTGTGTGTTTATACCCTGTATCTCCTCTCTATTGGAATTCCATGGGGGTTTTTTGCTAATAGGGGCAGGCGCAAAATTTGGGCAATCCGTGATGGATATTACATACAGGGAGATAACACTATGGTCATGAGGAAAACGAGCTGTGTGTGTGCTAAATTCCCAATTTTTTGTCTCTCTCTTTTTCTCTATATCTATTCTGTATATGCTCACAGTGCTCACTGTGGAAAAAAGGTAAATTAAAATTAAATGTTTTTGAAAATTATATTAAAACCAGCCAAGAGATTCCATCAATAAATTTACTTAAAGGGATACTGTCATGGGAAAAAAAAAATTGTTCAAAATGAATCAGTTAATAGTGCTGCTCCAGCAGAATTCTGCACTGAAATCCATTTCTCAAAAGAGCAAACAGATTTTTTTATATTCAATTTTGAAATCTGACATGGGGCTAGACCAGTGATCCCCAACGAGTAGCTCGTGAGCAACATGTTGCTCTCCAACCCCTTAGATGTTGCTCCCAGTGGCCTCAAAGCAGGAACTTATTTTTGAATTCCAGGCTTGGAGGCAAAATTTAGTTGCATAAAAACCAGGTGTACTACCAAACAGAGCCTCAATGTAGGCTGGCAATCCACAAAGGGGCTACCAAATGGCCACTCACAGCACTTATATGGCACCCCAAGAACATTTTTCATGCTAGTGTTGCTCCCCAACTCCTTTTACTTCTGAATGTTGCTCATGGGTTCAAAAGGTTGGGGATCCCTGGGCTAGACATTTTGTCAATTTCCCAGCTCCCCCTGGTCATGTGACTTGTGCTCTGATAAACTTCAATCACTCTTTACTGCTGTACTGCGAGTTGGAGTGATATCACCCCCTCCCTTCCCCCCCCCTCCAGCAGCCAAACAAAAGAACAATGGGAAGGTAACCAGATAACAGCTCCCTAACACAAGATAACAGCTGCCTGGTAGATCTAAGAACAGCACTTAATAGTAAAAACCCATGTCCCACTGAGACACATTCAGTTACATTGAGAAGGAAAAACAGCAGCCTGCCAGAAAGCATTTCTCTCCTAAAGTGCAGCCACAAGTCACATGACCAGGGGCAGCTGGGAAATTGACAAAATGTCTAGCCCCATGTCAGATTTCAAAATTGAATATAAAAAAAATCTCTTTGCTCTTTTGAGAAATGGATTTCAGTACAGAATTTTGCTGGAGCAGCACTATTAACTGATTTACTTTGAAAAAATGTTTTTTCCCATGACAGTATCCCTTTAAATACACAAGAGCCAACATACACATTATGTAAAGTAAAACATATTTATTTTGCTTTCCTTCTCAGGATTCCATCAGTTTAAGGATCTCCTCATTGCAAATGTGTTATTCTAGTGTAACCAAGTTCCTGGCTTTACATACTATTTGTTGATCAGGAAATGTTGCGCTATACTGATGGGCCCCTTTGATGGTGGATTTTATTTGGAATAGGGTCAGTAACTGCCCTGCTTGTACTTTAAAAGGCAGTATGAGCTTCTGATGATGCCACTTCCGGTTTGCAGCAACAGCACTTCCTGTTTAATGGTGGTAAGTGGGTTGTGGACTGGGTTTCAGATAAAGCAGTTGAGGGTCAGGTTGGGTAGCGGATCCAAGCAGATAAACTTGCGGATTGTGGTTTGGGTCATGGGCTACGGGTTTGGGTCAGGTCCAGGTCGAGTCCTGGTCAAATTGGTTCCGTGCAGGACTCCACTTCAGGTTATAAAATATTGTACACATGGATGTGTATATTTCTGCCTACTATAAAAAAGTATCTCAAGCCATTAAGATACTCTTCAGTCAAGTCACCCACAGTTAAAGTCAATCCAGACCTAGCTTCCCCACTACTGCTTTAAAACCTAATGTAGTTTTGTACAGATTAAAAAAAGAGTTATTGTGCAAATCAACCCAAACTGTTTCAGAGCATGTAGCGGATCATATAGATACTTCACATTTTCCAGTTTATTTGCTACCGTATTTAAGTGCCATAGAAATATAACTTCTTCGAAAATTATGGCTATGTAACTCATGGTCAGAAAATAACCCTTGGCTTCAGGGGTCAGTGTAGTCCTGCAATGATATTATGTAAAGCCATACATGACTAGTCTAATAGCAATAGTTCACTTAGATTATGTATCTTTCTAATAATGTCTGTTATATTCGTTCAGTTTAAAAAACGGTAAGGTTGAAAAAAATTACCCCAGAGATTTCTGTAGACAATAATTTCTGAAGTTTTATAATAGACACAAAAAAAACTGGAAAGAGAAGACATAATTAGCAAAGCAATATATTACGGTTCACAGTTAACTTTTGTCCAACTTGTTCTTCTCTTGCTTAGATGATTTCACAAGGACATGAAACATCCAATTATCCAATCATTTTATACTGTCTAGGTAACAGCAAGAATAGGTTAAAGGTGAACAGATTTGAGATAGCAGAATTTAAACGCCTTCTTTTTTCCTCTACTGTCTTGCTGCTTAATTACTGGAACAATTGTTTAAACATTGTAATACATTAATTTGCCCCAGGAATATTTGAAAATCTAGACATTTATTTCAGCTGTGCCATAAATTAAATGCGTGTAATAAGATACTGTATATTTAAAATTCCCAGCATTTCTTTGTTCTAAGGGTTATACACCAAAACAGCATTTTCTTTTATATACACACCGACACACACACATGCATAGCACATGTACAGAAGGCTACATAAAAGCAAACAATATTATATGTATTATAAAGAATAAGATGATATTTGTTATTATTTTAACCCAAACTTAGGACTTGTAATGTGACATATACTGTAATTCCCTCCTTAGGATGGAAGCAAATATTTTTAGGGAGCTTGACCCTGCCCTGATTTGCTGAGATTAGAATGTGTTATAGAGTCATATACTGTTTGATTAGATCTGTCCAAGACGATTAGCTCCATTTAAATAAAATTTGTTTTGGCTACATAGATTACCAGATTCTTTGCATACAAAACATTGATCATAACACAAACTCCTGTCTAGTAATAAGTAAAATATTTCCCCAGGTTTACTGTAAAAAATGCCCATGCACTCCAATGTATTTAGCTCTGGAAAAAAAGTTGCCATGGTTTGTAAAAAGTTGCAGCAAAAAACTAACCCTGTCTTATATGCAGTCATATTTGATGAGTTGCCTCAATGGGCTTGGCCTGATGTGTTCTACCAGCAGTAGGAACTAATATTTGGTTCTCAAATTGGTAGCTTCCCTGGTTTATGTCCTCACAGAAGTATATTTTTATTTCAGTCTACATAGGCAATATGTTAGCTAGCCAGGAGGTGGCACCAACTCCTAAGGTTGGCCTGTAGAGGAATAGCCCTGCACTAGTTTATAAAACATAGGGTCTAAGCTGGGCACTTTCACTTTGGCCTATGAAGATCTGAAGGCTAGGCAAGCAGCTAAGCAGGAGGTGGCCTGTACTTAGCAGAGACTAGGGTAAGTAGTCATCTCAGAGGTGGTTAAGTAGCTGTCTGTTAGCAAGGACAGTCCTTGGCCCCAACAAGGAGATAGTGATTGGGTTTAAACCCCTAGGCAATAGTGCATCAGTTAGGGGCAGACTGTAAAAAGAGGGGGCAGGGGTGGGATGGTCAACAATGGAATGCTGCTAGTCTACATCCATATGCCAGTGGCATGGGAGGCTCTGTCTGAGGAAAGCTTTAAGGGGGGTGTGAGAACCCTTCAAGAAACACATTTATTTTATTTGTAAGTAACTAAGAAGATTATGTTTTGTGTTGTCTTTTGCCATTTCCTGTGGGGAGATGCTTCTAATAAAGTATGCATTGCTCTCACATGTGAGTTGTCTATGTTACACAGTAAAGGCCTTCCTTCTCCCTTCCCTGTAACTGGGTGCTGCCTTAGTAGAGTAGCCCCTTGTTTATGTCTCTTTCAGGGAAATTTTAATAAAAGTCAGTTACAGCAAAACTATTTGCACTACAATGTATTCTTTTTGTGCAAATTCTTTTTCTCTTTGCTACTTTTTTTACATTCCCCCATATGGTGGAGTGAAATATTCGCTAATGGAAAAATTGTTCGAAATACGTTTGCAAAGTGAACAATTTTGCCATTGTGAACACTTTGCCCCTCACATACAGTAGCATTCCCACCCAGCTTCCACTTGAAAGGCCTTTACTTGGCCTTTACTCTGATTGGACACTTCCGAGTTGACTCAGTACACACTTTGATTTTGGACCCCTGATGTGTAAATACTTCGGGAAGCTTTGTGCATACAAACACATGCTGAATAAATACACCTGTGACTGTACTCCAAATGATTGTCAAAATAAAGAGTTATTGTTTGTTTTAAGAATCAATGGCAAACAATTCCTTTTTTTTTGTAACTTATAATTTTTATTAAAGAATTTTCATAGAAATGAAAAAAAAACCAGTGAAATTCAACAAAAGTAAGAAACATTCACAGTAAAAAAATACAAAAGAGGAAAAAGAGAAAGATCCCAGACCGGTGAAAAGAAAGAAAAGAAAAAGGAAAATAAGAGAAAAAGCTCACATAATATCCGCATGTAGGGTAAAGGAAAAGTAGACAGTAGGTGTAGGGCACAAGTCATCATAGTTAGCATGATACATCAAAAGCACATAAGCAGGAAATATTAAGTAACAATGGTTAAATCAATGGAGGACCGAAGAGGAAACTGCTACCTATGTCCAGGGCAAGTAACACATATGAATTAGCATATGTAGGGGTAACCAAAATAAATAGATATATGATATTAGCAGAAAGTAAATGAACAGATAGTGTCAAAGATATCCCCCAGAATCAAGAGGCTGGCCCTCCCGAGACAAAGCCTTTGAATTCCCACATGGACCAAATCTTAAGATATTGGGGGGTAGTATTACGCAAATACGCAATATTGGCTTCAAAAACTCTGTTTCCATTAACTCTAGCGATTATTTCTTGAATAGTCGGACAATCAAGAGTACGCCATCTGGCCGCTAGGGCTATTCGCGCAGCTGTTAAAACATGGTTGGCCAATTTTTGGCTAAAATTCGGTATAGGCAAACAATTCCTTTAATCAACCTGATGCTTGAAGTTCTGCAACAACCTTCCTCTGCTAAGTCTGCAAAAGCCCATCCCAGAGATCAAAAGTCACTTGTTTATTTGTGTATTTAACAGATATATTCTTGAATACAGCACTTCCATTTATCTGATTACATTTCTAATTCCAACTATATGTGTGACTTAGTTAGGGACCTCTCCTTACTCAAGATAATATGTTGATGCTGAGGTCTACTTTTCAATGCTTTCAGTGTGGCCAGTAGGGCTTTATATTCACTAGGAGCCATGGCAAGCAGAGTGGGGCATTTAGTTCAACACTGGGGCATGGGCAGAGATAATCCCCTGTTTGTCATAGTCCTTTACTTTTGGAATTTAAAGCTTGAGTTACAGTGACACAGTGGGCACAACGTTCAGATAAACACAATATACATTAACAAGCATAGTGATATGCACAATTTTGGGTCATTCCTAGGGATGTAGCGAACTGCCGATTTGGTGTTCGCGAACGCCGTTCGCGAACACCGGCAAAAAATGCGAACGTTCGCGGACAGTTCGCGAACTTCGAACACCCGCTAAAATCGTTCGATTCGAACGTTCGAAGGATTTTAATCATTCGATCGAAGGATTTTCATTCGAATCGAACGATCGAAGCCATTCGATCGAATGCTTTTCATTGAATCGAATGCTTACAATCGTTCGAACGAATGGAAATCGTTCGATTTTAGCGGTCGAAGGAATTCGAATGGTCGAATGGTCGAACGACTTGTATTCGAATTGAACGCGAACTGAAAATGTGAACGTTCCCAAACGTTCGCGAACATTCGGCGGACGCGAACGGTCGAAGTTCGCGCGAAATAGTTCGCAGCAGAACAGTTCGCTACATCCCTAGTCATTCCTCAACCCTTTCAGTATGAATGAAGAATTGGTTTATGCTCACTTTGGAGGCACCATAACAATAGACACATTTTGAAATAAATCACAAATAATGTGTTTTCTAATGGCTAGTTTTTATTTTTAAGATTTTTGTAAAATGTTTATTTTAAAAAAAATTCAACTTTTTTCTTCTCTTCCAGTAAAACTTAGCATATTCCTCTTTTACTTATTTTTGTAAGCCCAAACCACAATGGGGCGTATTTGCTAGTGGACAAATGTTGAATGTTATATGGAATCTGCATATTTTCTGTATGATATTGGCAATTTACTACATGTGTTAATGTATCTTTGCAACTTCACATACTGTATACTTCACATTGACAAACATTCTCTGTGCACTGGCAAAAATTTACATCTTTTCACCAGCCAAAAACTTACCATTGAATTTTTGCCAATAAGCATAACAATGATTTTTCACTAAGATAAATTTCTCCAGGTTCAGGCTGGCAGACTACCATTATAAAGATAAAGCAGTCACTTTTGTATCTCATTATCCAGCTAAATTATGAGCCATGCTAATTTCTTCATGGAGGTATATTCCCCAATAGTATGGGGGAAAGTACTGAATTTACTCTAAGAGACAATTCTGCAAACTACTATCACAAAAAGAATAATTATAATATTTGGTTAATATGAGAATAATTTTAAAAATATAACTGGTAAATTTAAGTGAACTTTGGTAAAGTTAGATGAGGAGAAAATTCACACTTTAGTATATATGCTGCAATGTACACCCTGCGAATATATTTTACACTTACTGACTTATATGAGCATAACCTGTCCTACAACAATATTACAACATTAAAAGAGAACATTTCAGACTAAGGGGCAGATTTAGCAAAGGTCGAGGTGAATTGTTGAATTCAAAAAATTCAAATTCCGAGCTATTTTTTGTGTAGTTTGACTAGGGAATAGTCCAAATTCGGTTCTAATTTGGAAAAAATCTAAAATTCGAATATCTAAATGTATCATGTACTGACTTCGACCATTCACCATCTAAAACCTGCCGAATTGCTGTTTTAGCCTATGGGGGACCTCCTAGAACCTACTTAAAGTCAATTGGTGGACTTTTAAATATCAAAGGTTTTTTGGGAAAAACTTAGATTGAAATTCGATCGAATGCACTGTTACTTCGATTCGTACGATTTGAATTCAGCCAAATATGGACCAATTGGTTCATAAATGGACCTATTCGGCCGAAAAAAACCTTCAACTTAATTTCGCTTGGTCTTTTTGAATTAGAATTTCGAAGTTTTTCAAATTCTAAATTTGATCCTTGATAAATATGCCCCTAAATATATAGATATATGGATAAAATTGAAAATACCATATTGAACAAGTCCCAATATGATGCACTCAAAGTCGTAGCCCACAATCTAAAAAAAAAAAAATTGCCCAATATTGTGTAATATTGGAAAATATTGGAAGCCACCACACGTGTTATGTTATACTTATACAAGGTGATTTGAATAGCTACACATAACAAAACCACTTCTTTTTCGGTCCTTCAATTATCCTGTTATTGGCACCAGGCCTTACACGTTTCGTATCTCACAGACACTTTATCATAGGCTTCTATGATTAAGGGGCAGATTTACTAAGCTTGAGTAAATAGTTCGAATCAAAAAATATTTGAATTTCTAAGTCATTTTTTGGGTACTTCGACCATCGAATTGGTCAAAATCGATCGAATTCGATTGAATCGAATGATTTGAACGAAGTAAAAATCGTTCGACCATTCAATAATTGAAGTACTGTCTCTTTAAAAAAACTTTGACTTTATACTTTGCCAAATTAATGCTACCGAAGTCCAATGTTAGCCTATGGGGACCTTCCCCAGCACTTTTCTAAGTTTTTATTGGTCAAATAAAAATCCTTTGATCGATCTCTTAAAATCCTTCGAATTCGATATTCTAATTCGAAGGATTTTACTTCGAGGGTCGAATTTGAGGGTTTTTTAACCCTCGAAATTCGACCCTTCATAAATAAGCCCCTAAGTATCTGTGAGATACAGAACACTTAAGGCTGTATCCTGATGTAAATAATAAACCACAAATTGTTTTACAAACCTGTCTGGAAGATCGGTATTTGATTTGGCCTTGTGAAACGCCTCGATAACTTGTAATATCCTCATAATTTACAAGAGGGTTACTTTATTAACTATATATATATATATATATATATATATATATATATATATATATATATATATATATATATATATATATATATTTAGATAGCACTGTGTAGATTCATACACAAAATACCATTGGAAATTTTCTATTAATTCATCATCAATCATTCACATTTTTTAAATGTCTCTATTTATCTTTAATTTCTGATAGAGACACAATGGCAATATTGAAAATACAATTTGCCATCTGACTTGGCCAAGCATTCAGCTGGAACATGTTCAGGAGATTGCAAAAAAACTAGGTTTTCCTTGTATTAAAAAAAAGGCTTCCAAAAGTTAAAAAGCCAAGCAGCTTGTATTTATAATTTAAAAGTCACTTGTCATCACTGAGATGGAACCTTATTTATTTTATTTGGGACCTTTTTTGTTTCTATGCCTGCTGAGGTTTTGCAAAATGAATTACCAAATATCAGTTATTTTACAGAAAGGCCAAGGTTACAGTAGAGAGTATTTTTTAACTAAAAGATTCATGAAATACTAAGTTGCCATTTCACATAGTGTGGTAAAACATATTACATCAAAAAACTGTGATATAGCATTTTTTTTTTTTTTATAAAACTGTAACACTCGTTTAATCCAATATTTAACCCACAGTTTTCAATGACATTTCTGACTTCTGCAATGCACAAAGACTTGCTTAAAGAGATACTGAAACATCTTTGTTTATTTAAATACACCCTTATGTGCAATGTTTTTCCACTTTGCACCTTTTCTCACTGAAATTCTCTGACTTTACCCTGAAGAACAGCTCTGCAAACTCTTTGAACAGAATGCAAAGAGTTGTTCCTAACTCTGCCAGCATTTTTATCACAGATATAGGGGTGATTCATTTTGTATGGTAATGCAACCCTGACCAGGCTCAATCATAAAACATACAGTTATTAGTGACATACATAACAGTATTCTTACAAATTCCAAATAACTTCTATGTATGGTTTTCTATCTACTTTTCCCTTCTACTTACTGTGGAAACATAATGTTGTATTACACAGCCATAACAGGTATGGTTGGGTCTTAATAACTTTCATATAGCACATGATGCTTGTGTAATGAGGTTGGAGTAACACATTCAGCAAACATAGCTTCCAAGGTTAAAGATAAATGAGATACAGGACCACAGATGAAATTATATTCAACTATTGACAATATAAATGAAACCTATTCTCCTGAGTGAAAGATGAACAATGGAAAGAGACGACTCGGCATATTTTACCAGACAATCGTCATTCCCAACTGTACATTTATTAAATGATGTAACACATTATATTAGTTTTATGACCAAACTCAATTATTGTTACACTGCAGTTTTCTGATCTCCAATAAAAAGTGCATTTTTTGCTTGAATAGAACGTCTACAATATGGTATATTTCTGTTCATAACTATTGTTTCTTCAAATAACAAGCACTAAACAAAGTACTACAGAATTTTCATTGGTCCGCAGCTGCCGCCAATATCCCAGTATTATGTCATAATATGATCTGAATGAGACTCTGACTCACACAAATTAGTGTATTTTTTGCCACCTGATTTCATCCCTTTGACTTGAATGGCTTGAATGTCTTATACAATGTCCAAGATGTTCTGAAATTATGACATTTTCTTTCATCACGTAAATTACATGCCTTTATAAATACCCGGATTAGCTGTTTGTAATGGAGATTTGACATGTTTGCAATGCAATGTGTTGATTCATGGGCAAGGCCAAAAGACTCGTGTCAAGAATTGTGTTGAATTGTGTCAAGAGCAACATGGAATAAAACGATCACCCCATGTGTTGCATACAAAGGTATTGGCTTTTTGTTAGTTATTGAAGGCCAAAAGACGACATTGAAAGAAAATATATATTACACCACTTTTAGGTATAAATGTTAAATAGTGATGAGCGACAAATATTGTGAAACTGCGAAAAAAAAATTGTAGAACGGCGAAGAATTTTGTGAACTCAAAGTCAATGGGCGTCAATTTTTTTCTACATGTGTCAAATTTTTACGAGAGAGAAAATTTTTTCTCAACTCCAAATGGTCAATGGCCATTTTTCTTTTTTGTCTTGGCGACTTTTGTCAATGTGAAATTTTGGTGATTTTTGATGATTTTTTTGACCGTATGCATTAAAGTCAATTGGCGTTTTATGTTATGGCAACTTTTTTGATGCTGCAACAATTTAGTCTTGGTGAATTTTGTTGGGGTGAATTTTTTTGCGGCTGATTTTTTTGCAGCTGGGTAAATAGATAGGCTGTGGAAAATAAAAAAATGTGTCTAATATAGTTAGTAAGCCAAAAATGTAATCTATAAAGGCTGAAGTGACTGGATGTCTCTAGCTCTTAAGGTGGGCCACATGGGACATAAATCTTCAGTGAGTTTGCAATAGATTATTAGTATTTAGCTCAGATTCAAAAGCAAACAGCCATGACCCATGTGCCCCCTCAAGTCACTGAATGGTTACTGGCTGGTAACCAAATAATGGAAACTAAGAGAGCTGAAAAGCAGGAAGTAGTGTTTTGGCTATTATGTTATGGAAAACCGAACCTGGTTGCAGGCTATTATGTTAGACATCCAGTCACTCCAGCCTTTTCTTTTTATGATGAGGTAATTAAGATGCTGGGCAGTGGTGGACAGTAGATGTGATCTATTTGGATTTTGCCAAAGCGTTTGATACCGTGCCCCACAAACTACTGCTTTCTGAACTAAGCTCTGTTGGGCTTAATGAAGTCAGGAAACTTGCTACGGGTACAGAGGATGGTTGTTAATGATACATTCTCTACTTGGAGTAAGGTTCTTAGTTGGGTCCCTCAGGGCTCGATAATGGGTCCACTTTTATTTAACTTGTTTATTAATGACTCAGTGGAGGGTATTGTAAGTAATGTATCAGTGTTTGCAGATGACACAAAACTATCCAGCCCAATTAATTCCATCCAGGATGTGGCATCCTTGCAACAGGATCTTGACAAACTGGCAATCTGGGCAGCTAAGTGGCAAATGAGATTCAATGTTGATAAATGTAAAGTCATGCACCTGGGATCAGGGGTGCTTCACCAATGAGGCAAGTTGAGGCTGTCGCCTCAGGCGGCAGCGCCCCACTAGGTACCAGGGGCAGCAAAAATGCTGCTCCTGGTACTTTAAGAGCGAATTTAAGAGCGGGAGGGGGGGCAGCAGCAACTGCTGCTGCCTTAGGTGGCGGAGAGGCCAGGATCGCCCCTGCCTGGGATGTAAAAATATCCAAGCCACCCTTAATGGGACTGCACTAGGCATATCCATTATGGAAAAGGACCTTGGAGTCCTTGTAGATGATAAACTTGGCTGTAGCAAGCAATGCCAGTCAGCAGCATCAAGGGCAAATAAGGTATTGAGCTGTATTAAAAGGAGCATTGATTCACAGCAGAAAGCAGTCATTCTTCCACTTTATTGAGCACTGGTAAGGCCCCATTTAGAAAATGCCGTACAGTTTTGGTCTCCATCACTCAAAAGGACATTATTGTATTAGAGAGGGTGCAAAGAAGGACTACTAAGTTGATAAAAGGTATGGAAAATATTAGCTTTGAAGAAAGACTGGCCAAATTGGGGATGTTCACACTGGAGAAGATGCGTTTAAGGGGTGATATGAGAACTATGTATAAATATATAAGGGAATCATATAATCTCTCTAATGCTTTATTTACCAGTAGGTCTTTCCACAGACACGAAGTCACCCACAGTGCCGGATTTCTAAAATGTGCACCCCTAGGACACACACCTCCCCACCCGGTCTGGATTGCGCTCACCCCCCACCCGCTCATCCTCCCACCACCGACCCACTTGTCCCCCCACCGCCAGTGAACTCACCCCCCGACCTGCTCACCTCCTTCGAAATTCTTCCAATTGCCGGCACTGGAAGGGCTAGTTGAGATGTAGTGGCGGGCAGTTTTAGTGTACAGGTGGGGACAGGTACAGTTGCGGCATGCTGCCCTAGACTCGGGCCTATGTAGCCTGCCCAGAAATCTGGGCCTGGTCACCCATTCTTTTTAGAATAAAACCACCTAAATATTCGGAAGGGGTTTTTTACAGTGAGAGCTGTGAAGATGTGGAATTCTCTCCCTGAATCAGTTGTACTGGCTGATACATTAGATAACTTTAAGAAGGGGTTGGATGGTGTAATAATAGGAGTTTTTTTCAATAATGGCTCATGGTAATACTCTGATTAAACCCAATAGCTCATTGCAATACTTTGCTAAAGAACTATATAAAACTATAACACAAAAAACTGTTCTACTGTTGAGCCCGATGTTGTATGTTGAGCCCAATATAGTGTACAAAACAGCTTTATAATGTAATTATGTATAACAAAGCTTTGTATCATAGTTTACAAGGTGACCTTATAATCTATAATCCTGTATAATGAAGCTTTGTGCAAGAGAAATTATGGGAACTAATCAACTCGATAACATAATACTTGTTCTTTATTCTTATTCTGGATATTCTCATATGTATTCTCTAATATGTGTATGATTTCTGCAGCCCTTATCAGACTCTCCTTTATTGTAGCTAGGGGCACAATATGCTATTCAGCTACCAGTTAGCTAAGATAAGATCTCTGTTTCGGATGTGCTTGTTGGGAGTCTGGCCAGATCCTGATGAGCGCATGGGAAGCAAAATCTGTTATTAATCAATTCATTCACTAAATGAGCTTACTGTATTTGAGCATATATAAACTGGGGGTCCCCAACCGGTCAGTTAAGATTCGCTTGTAGGGTTTAAGCATGACAACCACAATGCCTGTGGGATAGCCATAGGATCTTTGGAACCGATTGAGCCTCTATCTGCGGACTGTTTTGTGGATCTCCCCGTCTTGAAGGCAGAGAGGAGTTGCTTGCATACTATCTCACTTGGTAATGTATTTCTTTTTCATTCTAAATGTACTAAACCTTTGCTTATACATAGCCAGTGTTTTTAGATTATTTCCAAGAGACTCATAGAACTACAATTAAAACAGATGGCTTTTTAGCTAGTGAGGTAATGGAAGATAGTTTATAGTACAAGTACATCCAGGGACTAGTCCGATTGCCATTTGTAGCCAGGAAGGACTTTTTTCCTCCTCTGAGGCAAAATGGAGAGGCTTCAGATGGGGTTTTTTGCCTTCCTCTGGATCAACTGGCAGTTAGGCAGGTTAAAAAAAGTTAAAAGGTTGAACTTGATGGATGTGTGTCCCTTTTCAACCTAAATTACTATGTTTACAGATTACATTTTTCAGTATAATTCTCACTATATTAAAATATTTTTTTATTTTGCACATACTATCTATTTATCTAGCTTTTATTTTTATACTGAACAATTTCTTTAAAACTGCATGCATATAAATGGAGATTAACACTTCAAATATATTTAAAATAATTCTGATCTTATTTGCTATCAGCATTTTTTGAGCCCTTCTCCACTCTTCAGGAGAGTTGAGATACATACATTTTATCTGTCATATTCCTTGTTTACCTAAGTATACCTGTTATACTGAAGTTCTATTTAAATAAGACAGACAAGAAACCACCACCTTTAACAGTCCCTTCATGTTTTCATGCATTTCAATTGACCATGTTTTAACTATGTTTCTGCATTTTATCATGTTGCACCATTTTTCTTGGAAAACATATAAATGGCTGTAGTTGAAACATAATGCAGTGCTTTGTGTATTATAGGAACTACAAATCGGGCTGTACAGTAGTTGATAATATGTTAACAGATGTACTTTATAGATTAACATTTTATAATACCGTAAAACCCCCATTTCACATTTTTCAGGGGACCAGTAAAAATAGTATAAAATCCAGGAAAATTTAAAAATCAGGGACTTGCGAAATACATAATATATAGCTGGGACTACAAAAAAAAAAGCAAAATGAGGAAAAACAAAATCAGGGGATGTAAAATTGAGATTTAACTGTAAATATCTAGAGGCCTATTGATCAAAATTCTAATTTGTGAATTCGTTTTTATATTCAAATGAACTAAATATTTTACCAACTCAAATGTTTGCTTACATAAAAAAAATTAAATCTTTAATATTAATAAATCATCCCCTTAGAGTTATTGAAACTATCAGAAATGTGTGTACAGTAAAAATCAGATAAATGATCAGATAAACCTTAAGTTAAATCAGTGATGTACAAAACATTTACTTATATACTCCTTTTGTTACTGCAGTATATCCAGTGAATGTTCTATGGCACCCATTTCTTCCATCGCCCTGTACATTTAGTGATTATCTTTACATTGTGCTGAAATTAAAAAGCTAGCTTTGACCTTTGATGTATTGCTCAATGACTAGCAAAAACACATTACAGTGTTTAATCTTGTTGAGTGTACTAGTAGCTTCTGAATATTCTAATTACAGTTCCATGTTCCAACAGTTATAACTATTGATGTCTTACCAACCTAAGAACATTGCATCCTATTTATAAGCCTGTGTATTGATAAAGTCTCACCAACAACCCATTTCAGCAACACATAGTAAAAACAATTTGCTTGATTTTTATTTATGTATAACTTATCTTTAATCAATTACAATCCATGACTTTTGAATCAACTTTTAAAGTCCAGCACAAATAAGATGACCTGAAACTAATTACATTATCCTTCATCGGTAAAGCATTTTTGGTGTATGTATCACAACTTCTCTAGTCAATTCTGATATTACGTGAATGTTCTATGGAGCTTTGATTCTTTATATAGGATTTTGTTAGAAACAGACATATTGGTAACAAACTATTTTCAACATACAGTGCTCAGAATAATAGCAATGTGTTTAAAAAAGTGAATAAAGCTCAAAATCCTTTTATTTTCATACATGCAAATGCATTGGGAACACTGCCCATTCTATTCCAAATCAAAACTTAAAAAATGTTGTCTTATTCCTTTTTAGAAAGTAAAGAAAAGGGAATATAAGGCTGTTCCAAAAGTCTGGATATTGGGCTGGCCACTTCATAACGTCAATATTCTGGAAACAAGATTTGGCTCATTTACTGGTGTGTTCGGGGTCAATGTCTTGTTGTAACACCCATTTCAAGGGCATTTCCTCTTTGGCATAAGGCAATGTGACCTCTAGTATTATGATGCATTGAAACTGATCTATGATCCCTGGTATGCGATAAAGAGGCTCAACACCATAGTATGAATGTATAGAATCATCTTCATATCATGTTGCCACCATGTTTCACTGTACTGTGTCAGGGGGGTCATCTGACGAACTGTCTGCTGCCCTTAGACCCAAATAGAACAATCTTGCTTTCATTAGTCCACAAACTGTTGCACCATTTCTCTTTAGACCAGCCAATATGCTATTTGGAAAATTGTAATCTCTTTGGCACATTTCTTTTTTTTAACAATGGGACTTTGTGGGGGTTTCTTGCCGATAGCTTGGTTTCACATAGGCGTCTTCTAATTGTAACAGTACTCACAGGTAACATTGATCTTCCTGCAACTGATCATTGGCTGGGTTTTTGCCATTTGGCTATTCTATCCATTCAAATGGTAGTTTTTAGTTTTCTTCCACATCTCTCTGCTTTTTATTGAAATTTTAAAGCATTTGAGATCATTTTAGCTGAACAGCCTATCGGTTTCTGCACTTCTTTATATGTTTTCAGTGTCTGGAATGACTTTATGTGCTAAATCAGTTCTTTTCTTCAGTGTATACAATAGAGGAGTCTCCAGGCTCCAGGCTCACTTTATAGCTGCACTAATGGCTCAGCTCAATCTAGTCAGTGGCTGACTCAGGATATGATACATGCCATGCTGAGTGTAAGGAGGAAGTTCACCTGTAAATACATTTCTTAGAATGTTAGAACTGTTCTAGGCGAATTTTAAAAGTGTTTTTTTTTATTCTCTTTTGTTATCAAATTATTATTATTAATAGTTTGACTGTTGTATGTAAGGATTACATTTAAATATTATTCCGATTTGTAAGGTGCACCGTCAGACCGGAGCGCACTCATACCTCATCGCACACCAGACAGCGGGTGCGTTCTGGTTCCCCTGCGCATTTGCACGCATGGACATGTTCGCGTGGACACCGACATGCAACTGCGTATGTGTGATAATGTTACTATGGGCACTTCTTGTATTCTGTGCCATTTTGGGTTTGGGATTTTGTGTTTCCTGCTATTTTCTCACTTTCCCTCACTTCATTTTGGTGCCAAATACTCGCTATTGAAACCCCTTCTGTCATTCTCTCTTTGCCCAAGCCGGCTTGTGGTTGAATTCAGAACCTGCTAAAGCCTTTTTCAACTGTGTATATCCTAAGGGTCAGGATTGGATCATGAGAAACAGATGGGGATAACGAGATGGGTGGATAGATAAAGCAGAAGACAGGAGTATAGCAGGAACAACAAGAATAAAGAACAAAATAAGACTAAGGACCTCCAGTGGCACAACAGGTAAGTGCACAGGTAACTCAGCACAGAGTTCAAAACTCAGCAAGTCCTGACACAATGCTAAAGACCGGACTCTTACTACATCATGCTGAATGATTTACTAACTAAAGCATAACATCTAGTATTTTTGTACATACCTATGTCTAACTTTAATCATTTTTATTGATTTTCAATGTATAGATTTAATTTAACAAATTCTCTTCTACATGGCCCTTTAAATGGTGTTTGCAAATGTAACTACAGGATACTACAGGATAAAAAGGTAATACTTTGGTTAATAAACAGCTGTAATTATTTCCAGAAAAAATTGTGCTCAGGTAGAGAGAAATTAGTCATATAAATTAACCATAAATTAAGATCAACTTAATTTCAGTCTATTAAAATGGAAAGCACATTATCTCACATTCAAAAGCAGTTGATGTGAACGGTTGTATGTGGAAATTTTGAAGTGTGCTGTGATTTTGAATTTGCACATTTAACCAGTATGGAAGGGAACTAAGCTAAAAAGAGGGGAGAGCAGACGGAACAATAATTAGTTATGTAAATAATGTGGCATTCTTGTTTATAATTAGTTAAAAAATGAAATAAAATGCATGCATGTCATTTTCATATGCAAATTAACAATCAAAATTATAAACAGTAATAGGCAGTCTGGGAACGTGTGACATTTTTAATTTATATGCAGAAGTGGTATTTCTGGCTGATATTTATTGATATGTGATAGTATGAGATGTTTGTGCACTTTCCTTAAATTAAAATCTAAGTGGGTGGGGAAAAGGCACTTCATTTACACTTACAATTAAATACATTTTTTGTAGTGAAATACAGTTCTAATGGAAGAGTTCATGTGCTGGAAATACCAGTTTGTAGAAATGCAGCCAATGACACTTTTTTTACATTATTCACTTGTCAACCCCTTATAAAAAATTGTTTTCAGATATGCTTGTATCAGTAAATGGCAAACAAATATTTAATATATCAAGGCTTTAGGGGAATCTTCTTTAGTTTTCCACCCAAAATCTCAAAATTATTTTCTTTCCTTCTAAATAAGGGGTAGGCATCATGCGGCTCTTTATCCTGTTTGCTTGCCGATTTGCCGGTCACGTCGTCTATACAGCCCTCCCACATACTGGTGGCTTCTTGAGTGTGCGACCGCGGTAAGTTAGCGGTTAGCTTACTGCGGTCGCATACTCAGGCATTCGCCAGCAGGGACGAGGGCTGTATAGACCTCCCAGGCAGTGTCGGACTGGGGGTCCTGGGCCCATTGGGACTGTTACCTTGGGGGCCCCCACACAGAGTCAGACTGGGACAACAGGGGCCCACCCAAAGACCTTAGACCAGGGGCCCACTCTCAGTACTATTATTCTTCCTCTCCTCGCTCAACCTCTATTCCCCTAGTCTCTTTTCTTTACATATTATAATCTATTATTCCATCTACTGTATTTATCCTCTTTGTTCTCATGCAAATTGGTAATGACCATGAAATAGGCCAAATGTTTAGAAGCAGGAGGGCCCACTGACACCTTGGCCCACCGGGAGTTTTCCTGGTATCCCGGTGGGCCAGTCCGACACTGGTCCCAGGAGTGACAGGCATGACCAAGCCGCAGCAAGATGATTCATCATCAGCATTTAATAGGGCTATTCAGTATTTAATTTATTTCAATGGAGGCCTACACATACACACTGCACTTCTGTTTGTTGTATTCTGTTGTTGTAACAGTTAAAATTAAAAAAAGTTTAAAACTAAGTTTAGTGAGTAAGCTGTGTTATGTTTTACGGCTCCAGACTATTTTTCTTTAGTGGAAGAGGGGGCAAAATGTCTCTTTTGATAGTAAAGGTTGCTGACCCCTGTTCTAGATTATTCAATTTCAAATGTGTCAACCCCATCACCAACACTACTCACTCAAAAAAATCATAGTGTAAACACGAGTCTTAAAATATCTGTACAAATGCCCCATACATGGTGGGTACAAGTTGTACCTGCCAGTGTTCCATTCATGGGCAGTTGCAAATATTTGCTTCCCATACTGGAAGCTAATAGAGTTTTGCTGGACATTGATAAATGATAAAAGGCAGGAGCAAAATGCATTGTGGACAACAAATCTGTTGGTTTGTGTATGTGTCTTTTTGCACAATGAACCTTGACCCACTTTGGTTGGTAACCCACATATGGTCTTAAATTAAATAGCATTCTATATACAGTTACTATTTACTAATGATGAACTAAATCCATCAAATTATGGTTGTATCCCAAATCATGCCGAACCTTCATTTTCATTCTCATATTCGAAAATATTATACTAAACTCCAAATGCCAGAAACCCGAAAAATTTGTGGGGTTTTTTTAAATATAAAATGCAAATTTTTAGTGAAATTCTTTTTTGGAATTTATTTAACCCCGAGGATGGAAAAGTCCAAATAAGAAAATCTGGCATTTCAGACCTGTCGAGGTTGCATAAAAGCCAAAGGGAGAAGTCGTAATGACTATTTGATTTCTGTACAATACCCCGAATTTTTCGGGCAAAAAGCATAAGAAATCAGAGTTTTCGGGTGAAAAATCCGAAAAATGTGTGAAAATCGGATGGACATTCCAAAAGATTTGTAATATTTGTATTTTTCACAATTTTTTCTATTAATAAATAAGCCAAAAAATTATGTGCGGATTTGATCGGGGTTTTTTTCAGAAATCTTTGATAAATAACCCCCATAGTGTCTTCATGATTTTGGGGTTTAAAATTTTCTTTTGCATTCGCTAAGAATTCAAATTGCATATCTTGCACATTTAAACAATTATATTTCGGGTTTATTTTTTCATTTTTATACTATTGAATGTGTATGAATGTGAATGCAGATATGACAGATTTCTATTCTTTAAAAATGTATTATACTTACTGTACATGCAATACTTCATTCTACATCTGTGAAGAATGCTTTCTTGTAAATTGAGCAATTGCTGTTGAACCAAATGATTTAATCAGTAATAACACTTATGAAAATGTTAAAAATCATGATTATGATGGAGACTATTATTATTCATGCACCACTGTCTTTATATGTGCATTATACATTACTGGGCATCGCCCAATATCCCTTATGACATCTATAATTAGAGGACCTCTTGTATATGTATTTTGTGGTCACAGCCTCATTGCACCCCCGGCCTAATGGTTTTAAAAATTCGTGGTGAGCACAACTTTTTCTTGTTTGTTATAGTTTATACAGGAGCAGTGACCAGCTCCATGTTGTAGCTCCCAACCTTCCCAGCTATAGTCCGGTGATCCCACTGGTGTCCAATAAAAGGGCAGCCAAAGCACTGCATATCTTGACAGCGCTATATAAATAAATGATGATGATGATGATGATGATGAAGTTTGCGAGTTTTACTTTGAAAGCATTAGTAAGTTGCAGGTAAAACTAAGTCCCTTTGTAAAATGTATAATGAAGCAATAGAATTCTTAATGAATCAGATGAAAATTGAGCATAGGACTGGCCAGATATGGGATGACTTTGACGTAGTTGGCCAGCTTAAATATATTGCAATATATGGACAAACAATCCCTGTGTTGTTTAAAGGGTAAGGCATTTTTCAGTAGCAGTATGCACAAAATGTCTCTGTCTTAAATATATTGATAATGGGTTGAGTGCAGAGGACCTCTTGTATTTGTCTATATATATATATAATTATATATTTATATTTTCCAGAAAAGAACCAGCAACACGGGAGTGTTCTTGAAAACAAAGGGATATATTTAGTGAAGCATGTATAGCTATACATGCTCCACAGTATGCAATAAAACATGTAACTCACGTCTAAGTAACTTTGATAAAAAAAATTAGGATATCGCTAAGCAGATATAAAAAAATGTGTAATTCACCATTCAATTTTGCAGTGCACAGCTTGGATGTACAGTTCCAAGTACAAACAAACAAACACATTTCTTTCCTAAGAAACGGCACTGGTGATTTTTTTTATAAGTAAAATATTGTCTATTCATTTTATGTAGACTGTTATACCAATAGCAGAGGTGGTTCTTCATGGTGAGGGCAGTGAAGTTGTGGAATACGATGCTGTGTGATGTTGTAATAGTACACACATAAAACAGAGATTAATACAATAATATACAAGACAAAGATAACCAGTATCCTTCATACTATCCATATCTCAAATTAAGAAAAAACCATCACAGTAACATTTACAAAATCAGATTCTCTTGGATGCTGCCCTATTTGTGCATTGAATTGGGGGAGGACCTTGGGGGGCCAGTGAGCGTTATGAGTGGCACTATTAGTTACAAGTTATTTTTTTCCTATTTCTTTTTTTTTCATTCTAGTCTAGTAAGCAAACCTTTCATTTATTGAATGTTTTACTGTATATCGATCTCACATTAAAATTTGCTAAGAATTAAACATGAAAAGTATGCCTAACTAATGCTGGAAAATAATAACAAGAACTATTGCCTGGATATGGCTACAGTTGCAGGGTTCCTCTAATGAAAACCTTTGCAGCTATGTGAAAAAATGTGTGAAGCAAAGAAAATAGTTAGGGTACACTGTTTGTGTGTGTGCAACTTGCGTTATGTAATTCAGGTGCACCAGTGTGTGATATAATTGTTTGGATGGTGGGATTAACTCACAAACATTGCTGTTTGGTGTCGCATTCATTTATGTCTAAGATCCCCAACTTTTTTTTAACGGAATTCATGCAAAAGTGTATTATTTGCACATGTGCATAATACATCATTTATCTTCTTACGCTATTAATGTACATGGTCTGCGATCTGCATTCAATATGCATGTGCATGTGTACGATACACATACGCAGTATCCAAATCCGATTGATAATGAAAATAATGATATTATTTAAACACTATAACAATGAATATAAGCAAATTATTGCATATTGTAGCGCTATTCATACATATTTAAACCTATGTCTTCATAAATGTCACCCTTTGTGATCCCCACCCCACCTACACATCTCCCTTATTAGAATAAAGACATGGGACACATCATAGTTTACTTCCAGTTGTATAAAGATACAAGAAAAGATATTGACTTGTCAGTGCTTCTTTCTTGACATTTTTCCTTTGTGTAATGTAATAAAATGCTTGAATACATTTATTGTTATCTAAGTTTATTGCATTTCACCCATTGTTCCTCATGGATGAGCTTTCCAACCTCCACTTTCCATCATTCCAAAAGAGTTCCAGTAAACCTTTTGAACAGAACGAAATAACTGAACTGAACAGAGAATTTGTTGCTTTCAGCCATTTAACTGTGCTGATGGGCAGCTGCATGGGAATCGTAGGAGAGACTGTTTAAACACCCTTGCTCCTATTGAGCAATGTTCTCGGTTTAACATATTCTTGTAAATGTAATGTGTGGCAAACCATGTGCTTTGTATGGGGTTTCATATTGTAATGTATGAAACTTGAATGTCTGTCTAATTGCTAATTTGACTAACTGGTAATTAGAGATGGGCAAATTTGGGTCATGTCGCTGAAAATTTTGTGGATTTTCCATGAAATTCTCGAAAAATTCTAAAAACAGCGCCGGGTCTCTTTTATGATGCCGTGACCATTTTGGAAGCAATGTAGTGTAGCCCGCTCACACAACCCTGGCCTTCAGCAATTCGACGCCTGGTGCACGGTGTCGGAGGGATCGGCACCCCCTCAGCAAATAGTCCAAGAAGACACTGGCACACAGAGGCTAGTAACAGCAGGGTTATACCCTTGCGTGTTTATTTTGCAAACGTGCAACGTTTCGGGGTCAGACCCCTTTGTCAAGCATAGAGAGACAAAGGGGTCTGACCCCGAAACGTTGCACGTTTGCAAAATAAACACGCAAGGGTATAACCCTGCTGTTACTAGCCTCTGTGTGCCAGTGTCTTCTTGGACTATTTGTGACCATTTTGGAAGCCAGGGTCCGCTTTTTGGACGCCAGCGTCCATTTTTTTTAGGCCAGTGCACATTCGCGCCTGTTTCACGGATTTACTCGCCGGCAGTGAATCACGCGAATTTGCGGCGAATTTGCGCCTGCCGAATAAATTCGCCCATCACTACTGGTAATGTAAACTTGCCATGTCAATATCTAGTAGAAAAATAAAGAAGGTAAGTAAAGTTCATCAAGGACACCACTAATGTGCAGGTGATGTGGATAGATATTTAAAGGATGCTATTGAAATCTGCTAAAGCACAGCTTATAAACCTGGCTATTAAATATAGAACATCTGTAACTGTTTACTTTTGTTACCAAGACCCATAGTTTTCCAAATCACTGAGTCAACCTTTCTGTGTCAATCCAACACTTTTAGGGTAATTTAACTTAATAATACCTTCTTGTGCTCAGGCATTTGTATCTGAAGGGTTATTACCATAGAAGTTATTTTAGGTTGGTTAATGGTATGTAGTAAATTTTAAATTGACACAGAAGATATGCAGGCTGCTTTTTAAAGTGTTTACCTTTCAAATCTGTTCCTCACTTTTGAAAAGTTGCTACCTTTATCCTGAAAAGCTTTCATAAATTATTAGCAATTTTTCCCTCTATGTTCACACGCACCATTACCTTCTAGGTAAAAGTATTCCAACTGTCCAGGTATTAATTATAATCACTTTGCAAGCATTTCATATGGATGGAGAATCTATTATTTCCGGATGCATTTTACATATTATTCTTGATATTCCACCGATCATATATTCCTGGTAAGAAACGGGGAAAAATATATAGAGAGAGAGAAAAGGAAAGAAGAAAAGAAAGGAAAAAGGAATGGGAAAGAAGGAAGTCTTTAACATTAATCAAAAACAAAATCTCTTCAACCTTGTACTGCCTTTTGCAAAAAAAGGCAATTATTATGCTGCTGCGATAAAAAATCTTCAAAACTATTATAGACTATAAAATATTTTAAAATAATTACAGAGCTATACACGCTTGTAAACACATCACACTTTGCCAGTCTACAAAGTTATTACTGCAAGATATTATGCACTTCTTTTTGACTGGTTGAACAATGCAATGACATTGTCAGCAGTAACAAATATTTTTTGTTTGCTCAATCTGAAGTTACTTCTCAAGTAAACCTAACTTTCATATATTGTATTTGAAGTGAAGAAAAGTATAAAATCATATCTGATGTAAAGCCCAATGCTTCTGTTATGGGCACTAGTATGTGTCTTGATTGATATGTTCCTCTATTGGGTAGGCACACTTCACTGACAAATAAAATGTAAGTTAAGAGACAAAATGGGTCTCCCCTTTGAATGAAGCAAGAAACCCATTCAAACTAAATGTGGTTGCCAGGATGTGTTAGAAAGCATGAAGTAAAAATAATTTTTTTACCACACTGCAAAGAAATTAGAATGCAGCATACATGTGTTATATTAGGGTAGGTATAAGAACATGACAACCAAAAGAAAAACATTTTTGAAGTTACCATAAATAAATGTATACAGGCAAAGCCAAATCTTTACACACACAGTCAAATAAGGCAAACACACTCTTACCCATAAATCATTTACTGGTTGTCATTTACTATTATGAGAACTACTGCATAATTAATGTTAAAATCAATTAGAGTGAGAATCACCGTTAGCGTCTATCTCCTTCACTAGCAAAGTGACGCCTGTGCCCATTAGTAAATCGGAGAGCAGTGATGAATTTACGATATTGTTAGCCACTTTGCCCTCAAGTAAATCTGCCCCTTAGAGCTATTCGTAATTTTATGCAAATCGTTCAGCCCTTTTCTCATTCTTTCTGTTTATATTCGGATCTTTTAATAAATTCCATGACAATCGTGGTTTTAGAGTTTGTGAATTTAGTTGTGGTTTCAAAGACCTCTAAAACCACTGAAATCCGACCTTTAATAACTATGTCTCTAATGGGTGGAAAAAATGTGTCGTTAGTGCAAAAACATTGCAGACACCTTTGCGAATGTTAGCGACCATGTTTGCGTCCTTTATCACCTCAATGACATCCTTGCAACGTTTGCATCCAAATGGCTGTTGCGAATATTAGCAGTATGTAATAACATTTTGCAATCACAAATCGTATTTTGCAATAAAATATGTAATGAAACTCCAGAGCAGGTGTTAATGCTAATCTTTTCTTAGCAAAAATGCACAATGTAGTATTTGCCAGAGAATGATTTTCCTTTGCGAGCAGCGCTAAACATTTGCAATTCTTGCAATAACATAAAATGTAAACATAATATTTATATGTTGAACAACATTCCTTTTATGTTATACCAGTATGGGACCTGTTATCCAGAATGCTCGGGACATGGAGCTTTCTGGATAACGGACCTTTCCATAATTTGGAAATTCATACCTCAAGTCTACTAGAAACTTATGTAAACATTAAACAAACCCAATAGACTGGTTCTGCTTCTGGTAAGGATTATTTATACAGGTATGAACCTGTTATCCAGAATGCTCAGGAACTGGGTTTTCTGGAAAAGTTATTAAATTAATTAAAGGATTAATTATATCTTACTTGGAATCAAGAACAAGGTACTGTTTTATTATTACAGAGAAAAAGGAAATCATTTTTAAAAATCTGGATTATTTGGATAAAATGGAGTGTATAGGTGACGGCCTTACCATAATTTGGAGCTTTCCAGATAACAGGTTTCCAGATAATGGACCCCATACCTGTATTCTTGAATGTGCCTTATAAATTCATAATAGCTGGGTTTTTTTTGGAAAAGCATCCTAATATACTTGGGACCTGATTCTTAGTACCAGGTAATTTGTAAACAATTTAAGTTCTTTTCCTTCTTTTTTTCCACAATTGGAACTAGCATTGTAGCACACGCCAGAGATTTTAAGCCCATAATGAAATCATTTAAATACCAAACTAACACACAAACTAAGTCCATCGTTACTTAGATAAATAACGTTATTATACAGTATTTTAGTGTGTTTTTGGATTTACCTTTTTGCCCATTGCAATTGTATATTAAATAAAGAAAGTTCTTCTTTGAAATTATTTTCTAAAAATTGCATATTATTCTTCTCAGCCTTGCTGTTCCCATGGGAACTGAATATGGAGCTATGTTAAATGTACATTGGTGACAGAGTTCATAACTTCAGGGTTTAGTAGAGAAGAAAAACATGCTCAAGAAACAAATCAGCTGGATTGTATATGCAAATAGATAACATTTTAACCCCTTATGCTAAATACTGCAGTATAGCAAAAAACAAAGCTCTTGGAAAAATCTTTTTTTTTTTTTTTTTTAAAAAAAATGGTGAGAAAACATGTAAATTAGATTACGGTAATTGTGTGCCTGACTAAATAGATACAAACAGCCCTTTTAGTTAGTGTCATGAGCACATACATCGGCAGCACTGTACACAACTGGCTTATATAAGTGCTAGTTGTGACCAGTTGTGTCAGTTGAGCATTTATGAAAATGTGATGTGTCTGCACAGTCAAAAGGTTCTAATAAATAAATCTACAGTAAGTCTACTCAAAATATATGTTATACATAATATGCATAATATGATATAGAACTCAACAGAAGTTTGCTGATATTCACTTAGGGGCCGATTCACTATGGATTATTTGATTATAATGGAGTCTGTGGGAGTCTGTGGCCTTTCCGTAATTCGGAAACTTTCTGAATAATGGGTTTCCGGATAACGGATCCCATACCTGTAATTGTAATTCACTTTAAGGGGGTTATTTATTAAAGTCTGATTTTTTCTGGTTGGCATTTTAAAGGAGAATAACCACGAGAGCCATTCTCTGCATATGAGAATTTTAAGGAATAATGGTTCAATATCTCCTAAATAGTATAGACACATACAACTAATATTTAGCAATAATTTTCAAAAGATAGTAATAATTTTGAGTGGAAACCTGGATTAATATGGGCTGTGTAACACACCTCCTGTATATTTTAGTATACCACATAAGGACCATCATGCAATTCATAATCTGGAATCTGGAATTAAAGATTTCAATATGGAAGCCTTACTAATTTGTTAGAGCATAATCACTTTTAAATTTGATTCTACCTACTACCTTCAGAAATGCAGGACCTCAACAATCTCAGGACACTTTGCTCAGTGCATGAATATGTCCTACTTTCATAGACTAAATCTGCCCCAAAGTATATTGAATAGTATTTTACACGGGACATTTGAGAATTGTCGCTTAAGGCTATGGGCACACAAACTGAAGACACTGGCTGTTGTCAGAGAAGCAGACCTGCTCAGTGCCCCTGCTCTGTTGATTTGAATGGGATCAGCCTGTATACGCTCTCACACAGCAGAGCTGAAGCTGAGGTCAGCGCATATAAGCAAAAGGAGGCATGTCCTGGCCTTCAGACTGTGTGCCCATAGCCTAAGAATGAAGAATAGCTGAGATGAATATATATGATGATAGATAAAAAGTGATACAAATGTTAATGTCATGGATATAAAGTAAATGGATAAAAATGTTGAACCTGCTTTGTTACACACATTTCTATGGTATTATAGACATAATACAATGGAAATATGTGAAACAAAGCAGTAATTATATTTATAAGTTACTGTGTCATGGAAAATAAGGCTTGTTTTTCATATAACTTGTGTGATGTAAAGGGTTATCTATGTAAGGGACATGCCTTCAGTGATGATGTCCGTTCTGCTTTCTCTATGTTCCATTAGTTAAGTGTTTTCATTTTGTGCCTATGACTAAATGTGCCAACACACGAATGTCAGGATTTTAAGATGTGAAATAAAACTTGATTAATTTTACTGCTGCCTAAATGTTTCTAGAGTGCACATCTAAGCTGAATTGGTTACAAGTGGCGTAACTATAGAGAACCTGGGGGACAGGACCACAAGTTCTGCTTCCTCTGTAGTATAGACAATCCACCTCCCCAGTTGTTGTCCTACCTGAGAGTGGGCAGGGAGCAGGGGATGTAATCAGGTGGAAGGGCGGG